>NC_133339.1:49057823-49337823 GCF_030506205.2 Paramisgurnus dabryanus
CATCCACAGCCGGTTGATGTGCCGATGGAGACTTCAGCGTCGTGTTCTACGATGTCTCTAGAATCCATCGCGCCGCCCTCCGGGTCCACCGACGCCGCAGCATCCGAGGGTGGGCCTCCTCCCCCTGACGTGGACCCCGACGCCCTTCCTCCCTCTGGTCGGGTTGGGACGCCGGAGTTCGATCCAGAGATGGTGGCCGTGCTCGCTCGAGCGGCGGAGACCGTAGGGTTAGAGTGGGTTCCCCCCCCTCAGCCCGAACCGTCCCGCCTGGATGATTGGTTCTTTGGAGCTGCCCGGGTTTCACAACCCTCTCCACCGGTGCCTTTCTTCCCCGAGGTGCACGAGGAGCTGACTAGAACCTGGAAGTCGCCGTTTTCCACGAGATTACGGCCGTTTCAGCCCTCCCCCCTCACCTCCCTCACCAGCGGAGCCGCTAAGGGTTATACGGGGATCCCTCCCGTGGAGCGCGCTGTCGCGATGCAACTGTGTCCGGCACACGCTCCCTCTTGGAAGGACCGCCCAACCCTCCCCTCTCGTGCCTGCAGACAGTCCTCCGGTTTAACGGGCGCTGCCCACCAGGCATGTGGAGAGGCGGCTTCAGCCCTGCACGCAATGGCGTTGCTGCAGGTTCATCAAGCGAAGGCCTTGAGGGATCTGCACGAGGGAGGACACGACTCGCCTGTCCTTTCGGAGCTCCGGGCTGCCACTGATCTGGCTCTTCGCGCTACGAAGGTGACAGCGCAGGCGATTGGTCGTGCCATGTCCACGATGGTGGTCCAGGAACGCCACTTATGGCTATGTCTGGCGGATATGTCGGATGCGGAGAAGAACAAGTTCTTAGACGCTCCCGTGTCCCAGGCTGGTCTCTTCGGTGAGTCGGTGGAGTCTTTTGCCCAGCAGTTCTCCGCCGCCCAGAAGCAGACGGAGGCGATCGCTCAGATCATGCCCCGGCGCAAGCGACCTGCATCTCGCCCTCCAGCGCCGGCGGCCCCGTCTGCTCCTCGCCGAGGGCGCCCTGCGGCGGCTGCCTCCACCCCCCCCACTAGAACATCTTCCAGGCCACGGAGGGGGAACAGCCGTCGGCAGCCCGCCCCGCCCGCCCCACCCGCTTCCCGTGGTAAACGGAAATCGAAGCGGCCCTGAGACGGGCGACCTGGAATTGGATGGGATCACTCTTCGGGAGACGGTGACGGCATCGCTCCCTCCACCGGTAGAGGGCCGGATGGAGAATCCTTGGTTTCGTTTTGTTTATGTTCCGCCGGCTTCTCAGCCGGCACCCACAAAACCACAAAAAGAGTGCATTCCTATTCCTTCTCCAGGTCTTCAGAGGATCGAGAGAGATGTGAGCGGGCATTCACATGCTCTTCCTCCCTCTCCTCTATCGCCAGCGGGTGTTCTGAGGAGTTCCAGCTCTCCGCTGAGGAGACGGGACCACCAGCACCCTCTTCGGAGTCTGTGCTCTCCGCTGAGGAGACCAGACGACCGTCACCCTCAGCGGGCTCAGGTCAGTGTCACACACACACATACTGTAGATACTTATGCTGTCCCAGCAGACGTACCGGCAGTACCACCTGTCCCGCTCCGCCGCCCCCCCGCGGGTACCCCGGTAGTGCCGTTAATTCCCCTCGTACGGTCCCTGGGGGCTTGGCTTCAGCTTCCCAGCCCGTCTCGTTGGGTTTTACGCACTGTCCGCCTCGGTTACGAAATACAATTCAACCGGCACACACCCAAATTCTCGGGCATTCGTTTCACCACGGTGAAAGCGTCCGATGCACATGTACTGCGTGCAGAGGTCGAAGTCCTGCTGGCGAAGGACGCGATCGAGCCGGTCCCTCCAACCGAGATGAGATCGGGCTTCTACAGCCCGTATTTTATAGTACCCAAAAAGGGCGGGGGGTTACGACCGATCTTGGATTTGCGCGTTCTGAACAAATCTCTGCAGAGGAGGTCTTTCAGGATGATAACACCGAAGCAAATATTCAATTCAATTCGCCCCCAAGATTGGTTTGCGGCTATAGACCTGAAAGACGCGTACTTTCATGTGTCCATTCTCCCTCGTCACAGACCGTTTCTCCGGTTTGCATTCGAGGGACGGGCATACCAGTACAAAGTTTTACCGTTCGGGCTATCCCTCTCTCCCCGTGTGTTCACGAAAGTAGTGGAGGCGGCGTTAAAACCCCTCAGAGAGAGCGGCGTTCGCATATTGGCTTACCTCGACGATTGGCTTATAATAGCGCATTCTCGACGGACGCTTTGCGAACACAGAGATTTAACGCTTCGGCATCTCGCCCGTTTGGGTCTTCGGGTCAACTGGGAAAAGAGCAAACTCTGCCCCACGCAGAGGATCTCTTTTCTCGGGATGGAACTGGACTCGATCGATTTATCGGCGCGTTTAACAGAAGAGCGCGTCCAGTCAATTCTGACTTGCCTCGGTTCATTCCGAGGGAAGAATGCGGTCCCGCTGAAACAATTTCAAAAGCTCCTGGGGCATATGGCAGCAGCAGCGGCCGTGACACAGCTCGGACTGCTCCATATGAGACCGCTTCAGCGTTGGCTTCACGATCGAGTCCCGAGGAGAGCGTGGCGCGCCGGCATCCATCGTGTAACCATTACACCTGCGTGTCGCCTAACATTCCCCCCGTGGTCGGACCCCGCGTTTCTCAGGTCCGGTGTGTCCATGAGACAGATCGCTCGGCATGCTGTTGTACATACAGATGCGTCCGACACGGGCTGGGGTGCCACGTACGACGAGCTTACGGCTTCGGGGGTGTGGACAGCACCCCAGTTGCACTGGCATATCAATTGCCGAGAGTTGTGGGCAGTATATCTGGGACTTGTACGCTTCGCTACGGAGCTGCGAGGGAAGGATGTACTAGTACGCACCGACAACACTGCGACCGTTGCGTATATCAACCGTCAAGGCGGTTTGCGCTCCCGTCACCTGTCGCATCTCGCTCGTCATCTCCTCCTTTGGAGTCAGAAGCATCTGAGGTCCCTTCGTGCCATTCACATTCCGGGCTCGCTCAATACAGCAGCGGACGCGCTTTCTCGAGCTGCGCGCCCCGGCGAATGGCGACTCCACCCCCAGACGGTCCAGCTAATTTGGAAGAAGTTCGGTCGTGCGCAGATAGATCTGTTTGCGTCGCCGGACGATACCCACTGTCGCCTATTTTATTCACTAACCGAGGGCAGCCTCGGCGTGGACGCATTGGCACACAGCTGGCCTCGGGGGATGCGCAAATACGCATTCCCCCCAGTGAGCTTAATCGCGCAGACTCTGTGCAAAGTCAGGCAGGACGAGGAGAGCCTTTTACTGATCGCCCCATATTGGACGAGCAAGAATTGGTTTCCAGAGCTAATGCTCCTCGCGACAGCCCCTCCCTGGCGGATTCCCCTGAGGAAGGACCTTCTTTCTCAGGGAGGGGGCACATTATGGCACCCGCGCCCCGACCTGTGGGATCTCCATGTGTGGTCGTTGAGCGCGCGCAAGGTTTAGGTGATTTACCGCAAGCGGTATCTAACACAATCAACGCGGCACGAGCTCCGTCTACGAGACGGGCTTACGCGTTTAAATGGAACCTTTTCGTCACCTGGTGCTCTTCGCAACGCGAGGACCCCAGAGAATGCCCTATTAACATCGTGCTTTTATATCTTCAACATAGGTTAGACGGTAGGCTGTCACCCTCCACCATTAAAGTTGATATCGCTGCTATTTCTGCTCATCACTCACTTATTAACGGCAGATCAGTTGGCCAGCATGATTTGGTTATCAGATTTTTAAGAGGCGCTCGTAGGCTAAACCCCTCGCGCCCTCCTTCTATTCCTCCCTGGGACCTGTCCATGGTGCTGAAAGCCCTTCAGGCCCCCCCGTTCGAGCCTTTGCAGTCTGTGAGTCTGAAGCTTTTATCAATGAAAGCTCTGACCCTGCTAGCATTGGCCTCAGTGAAGAGAGTAGGGGATTTACATGCATTCTCTGTTGACGATTCGTGCCTTCAGTTTGGTCCTGCTGCCTCAAGCGTAACATTGAGGCCCAGACCAGGCTACGTGCCCAAAGTTCCCACCACTCCTTTCAGAGACCAGGTGGTGAGCTTGCAAGCGCTGCCTCCGGAGGACGCAGACCCAACCATGGCTTTGTTGTGCCCCGTACGCGCACTGCGACTCTACGTGGATCGCACGCAAAGCCTCAGGACCTCAGACCAGCTCTTTGTTTGTTATGGTGGCCAGCAGAAAGGGAAAGCTGTCACTAAGCAGAGGATGTCTCATTGGATAGTTGATACTATCGCCCTGGCTTATAATCTTCAGGGTATTCCTTGCCCCTTTAATTTGAGAGCGCACTCCACACGGAGCGTTGCCTCATCTTGGGCTCTAGCTCGTGGTTCCTCGCTAACAGACATCTGTAGAGCTGCTGGTTGGGCGACACCTAATACGTTCATTAGATTTTACAGTGTTCGTATCGAGCCTGTATCCTCTCGTGTTCTTTCCTCACCAGGGAGGGCACGGAGAGCAGACTCGCATGTCGGCTTGCAGCCTCCAACTGATGCTTCATAACTGTGTCAGTATGGAAGGCCTTCAGAGCAAAAATGCGTAATGGTTTGAATTGCTCTTCCTCCGCTGCCTTGGCAGCCTTTGTTGCGGAGCATTGGCTGTCAGCCTTTCACTAGCTGTATCCTCGCGAACCTACGTGTCTGGCTCGGGCTCCACATTGTGTCCCACCGGGTTCCTTTGTGAGTATTTTTCCGTGGGGTTAATCCTACTAGCCCACGTTTCCCTTAGCAGAGCACTGCTTTGCTTACACAGCCACGGCTGTCTTATTTCCTCAACTACGGTTGACTTTCGCCCACCATTAGCCCTTAAGACGGGTGGTGGCTTCCGCAGCGTTCCTATCCCGCTCAGGTAGGGCGCTTCCCAGTCGCTGGCACTTCTGTGGGGTTAAAGGAACATCTAGTGCCCGGCCTTCTGCCTTAAAACCTACCTCCTCCTCCTTAAGTGGAACCGGAGGGCTTTTACGCAGTCACTGGAAGAGGTCAGCCCCTAGTGGCGATTTGATAGGGATTCCCAATTCGTCGGTCACGACGTGACGTCGTAGTGACCGACTGAAAGGGAACGTCTCGGTTACGGATGTAACCCTCGTTCCCTGAAGGAGGGAACGGAGACGTCACGTCCCGTCGCCACAGGTGCTGCCACCTGCTGTTACGGCCGGTCACACTTTCCGGCTTTCTCAGCGAAAAAGAAGCTAATTTCCCTATTTGCACCTGCTGCTTATATACGCACCTGGCGGGGCGGCGCCAGCATTATGCAAATATCTCAATGCCAAGTTCATTGGCGTTTTAGTAGTATTCGAAGCAGATTGGTCTCTCTAAGCGAGTTCCCAATTCGTCGGTCACGACGTGACGTCTCCGTTCCCTCCTTCAGGGAACGAGGGTTACATCCGTAACCGAGACGTTCTCCGTTTCATTTCGTTCTCCGTGTCTGTCTCGTTATTAACAAAATAAAGTAGACTTTATAACAGTAAGCTTACAAATCTCTGATGATGTGTTGACGCGGGCGGCGGAGAAGCATGTTTAATAACACATGTTATGCACATGTAATTCGTTTTAATTAAATTACATTTACATTTAAGTCTGTAAAAGACAGTATAGATGAAGTGAAAAAGCATTAAATAAGTTGTAACCCTTTGGTGGCACATAAAACAAACAAACATTCGAATAGCATTTTTTAAATTCAAATTATTATTGCCGATCGAATATTCGAATATCCGTGCCCATCCCTAGCAAATACGCTAAAGCGAAGGCTAGCAAACCGAAACAACATCTAAAAAACTAAAGCACATAATCGAAATATATTTGATATGCTTTGTAGTAATGTTAGCTTACCTGTCCAAAAGGATGAAAGCCAACTCCGGATCCGTTTTTATACCCAAAACAAAGCGGAGATTTCTCCATAATTCAAATGCCCTGCCAATGTTAATCCGTTTTTTTGTCCGAAGTTGATCCGATTCACGTTTGGCCTTACGAGCTTCAGCAGATAACTTTTTTTCTTCACAATATGTGGAGTCTGTGTTGTGCTGGGAGCAGGTCGTTTCAGTCTGTTATCAGTGTTGTCGCTGTTGAGCGCAAAGTCAGTAGACGAGGCGAGAGGCTCGGGAGCGCGCATGCAGGTGACGTCACTGGATTTCGCGCCAAATCCGGCCCGGTACTTTCACATAAAAATAATATTTTTTTTTCAGAGGTAATAGCAAAACCTGCAAAGTGGATAATTTTAATGTGAGATTACAACCCCTTCACACAAAGGCAATTGAAAAGAGATTAGTTTAAGTAGAAACACTGCGGACAGCTCATTTAATACACAAAATTAAATAGGGTGAAAGTTTATAATTTGCACATGTTTCAAAGGCTTGCAAATGTTGAAACTTACGTGATTTTAAACAATTTAACCGCAAAAGGCGCTAATGTGAGCAATTTTCTGTACACACAGATGCAAATGTGGTTAATGTATTCAGTCCAACTCCAATCAAACGTGATTATCCCTATGCCCTTTTTCACTTTCACTTATGTTGAGCGACTGTTTATGCTGCATCTTGCTAACAAATTTAAGATTACAGTGTCATCTGAATATTTAATAATATAATTATTCTTATTTTTACTGCAGCAATCATTTGTATATAAAAGTAAACAAGATAGGAGAGCAAACACAACCTTGAGGGACCCCAATACTAGTAGATTTAACGTCAGAAAGTGTATTTTTCACCTTTACACAATGAGTACGATTTGTTAAAAAAGAAAAAAGCTACTTGACAATAAAATGGTTAACCTTACGGTTTACAAGCTTGGCTAAGAGTAACTGTGGCTGAAGCGTGTTAAAAGCAGAGCTAAAATCAACAAAAAGTAGTCGTGCATATGCAATGGAGGCAGGGCTTTGAACTAGAATTTTTTACCAATTGGTTCGTTTCGAACATAAACAGTAATTTAACGTTTTCGGTTCAACCCGAAAACTATCGTTCCTGAACCGGTTATAAAAGTTTCTTACTTAGTATTTTTGTCTTGTTTTCAGTAGAAATATCTAAAACTTCTTAAATCAAGATGCCTTTTCTTGATGAGCAAAATGACCTAAGTAAATAAGTCTAGTTTTAAGACAAATAATTTAAGTGAAATTGTCCTTAAAACAAGCAAAATTATCTGCCAATGGGGTAAAAAAAATTGTGAAATAAGATTTATTTTTTCTTAAACACTTAATTCAAGTAAAATTTTCTCACCCCATTGGCAGATATTTTTGCTTGTTTTGAGCACAAATTCACTTACATTTTGTACATTTTGTGTCTAAAAACTAGTATTATTTTCTTAATATATAATAATACATCTTGATTTTAGAATTTTTAGATATTTTCTACTGAAAACAAGACAAAAATACTAAGTAAGGAAGCCATTTTTTGCAGTGCATATAAGCTGTGGGACATAAAAATAAGTAGGCTGATCATTAGGACATTAAACTTAAATTATTAGTCTACATAAATTTCCTTAAGTCTCGATCTTGTCATCAAACATTAAAAAGGCTACATTATGTAAGTGGCATAACTGTAATTCTGACATGCCTACATTAGTTGCTCTTAAACACGCACACACACAGATGGAGAAGGAATTCCAAACGGTGCATTGGGAAGATGCAGCATAAACAGTTGCTCCACATAAAGTGAAAATTACGTTGTTTTTCAGTGCTTTATTCACCAAATGTATTTTAATGGGCTATGAGACACAGTAGCGCAACTCTCTCTCAAGTTTATACATCAAGAGTTCTGATATTTGAAAGGCGGAGTTGGACCGGACACATTCAACGGCATATGCGTACAGAAAATTGCTCACTTTAGTGTTTTTTTTGTTAAATTGTTTAAAATCACTTAAGTGTTAACATTTGCAAGCCTTTGAAACAAGTGCAAATGATCAACTTTTACCCTATTTAAAGAGCACCTATTATGGGATACACGTTTTTAAACATCCTTTTGTGTGTAAGTGTGTATTAGTACATGCTAACGATATTAAAAAAGTACATACCTCAAAGAAAACGATGACGCGAGTTATCGTCTCTAACGTTCGAGGACTACAAAAAACACTCGGATTGTAGGCAACAGTTTACTTCCTGGGATTAGTGACGTAGATAAGACCAACATTATCATAGTTCAGCCCTCTCTGCTTTGCTTGGGTACGCCCTCAAAGACGGGGGTGGGGAGCGCCGAGTCAGAAGAGAGCTAAAATGGCGAAGGTTGAGAGTTCCTGCTTTGACTCTGTTTGCAAACTCTTGTTTCATTGTTTAAGTGATTAAATCTCTCGAGTAGACGCTGTCTCTTTAGATGCGAGGGCAAAATAGCACTTTATGGACTTCCACAGAGGACATCATGTTTAATACGGTTCCGGAAAAATCCAGTCAGAAGTTGTTCACGGAGTTTTCACAATAACTGCTTCTCATGAACCGAAGCTGGATTTGCGCGACGTCTCCTCTTGAAAGTTGGATTACTGTGCACTTCTGGATCACAGGCTGTAAGTAGTATTCACGTTTATTATTTGCTTTTTACTGTAACCGGTAACCGGAGATTAACATAATGTGCGTGTAGAGCTAAGCTTGCAAGCTAATTGTTTTGTGTTGTAATACTGTATTTCATAAACAACGTACGATATTTACACACGTGTATGTTGAATTATGCAGACTATCGTTTTTTTTATCTATGTTGGTTTAGACATGTTTACAAACTTGCTAAGTTGCTAAGCTAAATACAAATACCAGCTAAACTGTTACCGGTAAAATTGTTCTCATGATCAAACTCAAGAAACTCTAAGTACAGATGATTTGTTTAAAGTTATATGTATTTTACTGTTGTATTTACTTGAAGCTTTCTTAGATTTTGAAACGAAGTAAACACGTAATGTGTGTTGCTAATGTTGGGCCATGTAATATGTAATACATTTACGTTTTAATGAATAGTCTAACGATTTATAGTCGTTGTACTCTATTGTTATAATATGTCTTTTTGACTGAATACATGTTTGTTTTATTTGTCTATATCCTAGATTCGCAGCTGGACACATCCTTCTACACTGTATGCAAACATGCAACATCATTACACACAGTACAAGGAGTCAGACTGGCATATGAGGAGCAAAGGTGTGTTAACACATATGATGTATTTAGCTAGTGAAACCACTACCAGTCTTAGATGTATAACTGATGATGACAAAGTTTTTTTTCTCTGCATAATAATAGGAACCCAGGCAGTAGCATCGTTTCACAATGTTTCCATCACCATCATCAGTGGATGCCTTTGCCGTCCGTAGCCTGAGATTTCAGATTTGCAGCAAAAAAAATTTGATTTTCTCATTTATTGGAATGCTGTGCAGGTATTTAAGTATTTTAGTAACTGTGTTAAATAAAGTAGTATTTACTTTTACAATAAATTAATTGCTTGTTTATATTTTACAGGTATTTGTACCTTGCAGCCATCCATTACAATGTCACCAAGCCGTAACAAAAGCAGGAGAGGGAAAGTACAAGGCTATGTTCCCAAAACACACAAGTGACATACCGTAAGCAGTAATGTTTAATTTCAAATACATTCATAATTAAAAACTTAATGTATGAAGCAGGGAAATAAATGATCAAAACAAAAGATTTATTGACCGCAATATTTCTACAGTTATGTGGAGGATGTGATCAGGCTTGTGTTTGATGAGGTATTTGAAGATAAGCTGAAGGAAACCCCGATTCCAATGGACCTGGCATCACAGTTTGAGAGACCTTCAAAGGAGGACGTGATTGCATGCTATCTTCAGTGCAGGGGTCGTTGAAAGCCAAAATTGTGACCGATCTGATCAGGAAGCTCCAAACGTATCTGGAGAACAACACACGACAGGATGATAACCTTATAGTGTCGTCTTAAATAGCACCAGCTGACAAAGCTTTGATATGCCATTTATCTGAATAGATAGCTGTAAGAAATGAATTGAAAATTTTTGAAAGAAGAGCACAATATGGTTACTAAAGTATGTTTATTTGTATATTGTTTAACATTTAAATATATATTTGTAATAAATAAAAAAAACTTTTGACTGACTATTATATTTTCTTTAAAGTTACATCTTTTGTTCTTTTGGGTACTTTGTTACTATAATGATACTTTAGTGTTATTGGTTTAAAAATGTAATAAAACTTACTCTAGTCCTGCACCTCAAAGGCTTATAGTCGGTACAATAAATGTTCTGTGTGTAGGGATTTAGACAATTTGTGCAAAACCTGGATGATGAATCACGCAGGTAAGAGGCCCTGGAACATGTTGCATTCTCCTTAAAAACCTAATAAGTAATCACATATCACTTATAAGTAAGCATTCTTTCATAAAAAAGTTTACCATAGTGAAATAATGTAGAACATTCATTTCAATTAATAATTTCTTTGTGCTACATTTGGTGTTTCCATATAGTTTGCACAGTAATATAGTATGTAACAGTCTTTTATAATAAAGTTTACTATAGTAAAATAATGTTAATAAGTGAAATAGTTTTATAATCATTTCAACAAATACTTTCTATGTGCTACATTTGGTGTTTCCATATAGTTTGCACAGTAATATAGTATGTAAGCGGTCTTTTATAATAAAGTTTACTATAGTAAAATAATGTTAATAAGTGAAATAGTTTTATAATCATTTCAAAAAATACTTTCTTTGTGCTACATTTGGTGTTTCCATATAGTTTGCAAAGTAATGTAGTACGTTATAATTACCTTTTGGATGTCTTTGCAACACATTTTCGTCTTCGTTTAGCATTCTGGCAGAGCTAAGGACACCTAAAAAAGTAAAATCCAATCGCGTTCATTGACGGAGATCGTTTATATCGTAACGGCCGTCTGAACTCTCTGGATCAAGCTCGAAGTGGTAAGGCAGTACAGACACCATCGTTTATAGAGAAATATAGAGCTTGTTTACGTTGCCTGTGACTCTCAGTCAGAACCGGAAAACCCACGCCTAGTCAGGGGCGTAACCCTTCAAACACACGCCGAACCCAGTTGACCAATAACAGTTGAGTAGTCATCTGACCAATCCGAATACACTAGACACTTTGGGAGGCGGAGACAGGAACTAAATCCGAGCGTTTTCCAGACATGCAGAAATCGGTGAGGTATGTAAGAAATGTATAAACATCACAGTGCATTAGTTCAAGTTTTAATAACATGTATGTACTATGGGTTCCCTTTCAATACGGTTCACTTCGCATTGCGTCAGTTAGCTGACGCTATGGGGGAAACTCCTGTTTACTCCGTGACTGAAGCCTATTGGTTAACGTCTGTACAAAGTACAGACCAATGACGTTTGAACCCGCGCGCGGGAGGAACGCGTCCTTATATAAGCGCGGTTCAATCGTCAGGAGCTCATTATTTTCTCCTTCAGCGCGAACCTCTCGCTGCTCCAAAGAAAAAGAAGAAGCCTTACCTCGCCGTTGACAAAAGCCCTGCAGCGGAGTCCAGGCCTAGCGTCTTCCCCTGCCGTTTTCCGGCTGAGAACCGAAGATAGCAGAGTCCAGGTCTAGCGTCTTCCCCTGCCGCTTTCCGGCCGAGAACCGAAGATAGCCTTCGCTTGCCGTGGTTCGAGCCCTGTGCAGCGGACACACGCCTGACGAGGTCTCCCCTGCGGCCGCCCGGTAAGATCAATATTTTTAATATAAAGCTATAAGCTAAAAGAGCAGGCGCTGTTGTAATAGCGTCCAGCACAGCGGCTCGGTGAGCCTCTCTGCTATGAATTTCCTCCGAGCGCGTTACCGGTCTGGCACCTCCCACGCCGGGACCGCGCTTATGCTTTGGTTGTCTTATCCATGTTTCGTGCTCCCCCTGCTGTTCCTCTCTCGCCGGGATGAACACACGGCGAGCCATGAGACTAGATGGATGCATAGACAAGCACACACGGACTAACCCCCCCTGTGTTCTGTCACACCGCAACCGTTCATGCTTACAGAGTCCCTTCGCTCCTATCACATTCAGTGGCGAGATCTCTGGCACATATATTAATCCCCCGAGTGCATCGGGTGATACCGTCACGACGCATGGCTGTTCTGTCTGTGTTGCTGCTCCCCTCTGCCGTTCCTCTCTTGTTGAGATGAACAAGCGGGGAACCGTAGACCTGGATAGATGCATACGACAAGCAAACACGGGCGGTCTGCCCCTGTCTCTGTCATAGCACAGCCACTCGTGCTCCACGCTCGCGGAGTCCCTCGCTCCTTTCCCCACAGTGGTGAGGTCTCTTAACGGCTTAGCTAGCACGCGGTATTACGGCTCGCTGCCTCTAAATGCAGCTGTCCAGTGTCAACGATTACAGAGCTTCATGCCCCTCCCCTCCTGGAGCGGCGCGATCTCATTCGTCTGCTCGATAGGGCCGATTCGCGCCTATTGGAGCACCAAGAACACTCATTATAAGAGAGCTTCATGCCCCTCCCCTCCTGGAGCGGCACGATCTCATTCGTCTGCTCGATAAGGCGGACACGCCTCTATTGGAGCGCTAAAACACTTATTATAGAGCTTTACTGGCCTGAGCCGATCTCACTTCAGATAGCTCATTTTTCGTCTGCCTGGTAATTTCTCTCTGGTTTAGACGGAATCAGAGGCAGAACGAATTTGTTTATAATATACTGAGGCCCGAATACCTCCCTTTATTCAGTCCCGTCCTATATCAGTGCGCTGAATATTGGTACATTCTTATATATATATACCCGGTTTTTCTGCCCTTTTAATAAACGGCAAAACCGCGGGCCTCGCGGCAGACTTCCTCTCTGCGATGGGTTCAGTCTGACATTAAACTACCTAGACATACTACCCTGCTCCGTGAGCCGTTCGGTCACCGTCACTACTGAGGCTTGTGCACCTGAACGGCTGAGCTCTGGTCTCCGCAGCATAGCTGCATCAACAGAGAACGAAACTGTCTGGGAAAAAGGGGTTATGTCGCGCCTCGGCTGGACTGCCCTGAAATGTTTTCTGTGTGCTGTTTATCCAAACATACTGTGTAATACTGTCGGCTATGCGACCTCACTATAGTGGCGAACGGTATTTAATTCCTCTAAAAAGAGTAATTTCCGTGCTTACTATACTGTGTATTGACACCCACGGTTGTACGGTGTCTCTAAACACTTTATCGCCTTACTGACAAGCAATCAGTAATACGCACACACGGCCCGCTGTCCATAATTCTATCGACGCTAGCCGAAAAAAACCCGGTTTGGCCATATACTGTGTATTGACACCCCACGACTGTACGGTGTCTCTAACACCTTTCGGCCAAATTCGCTCGCAGCCCACCTCAGTTTCTCCGCTACGATGCTGATGGCGCAAATGAGCACGGTCTTACGGCTGTTATTCTCTCTTCCTAGAGGAAGGACAGCCTCAGACTTTTGCATGGCTCCAAGCGTTTGAATCGCGCCCTCTCCGGACGGCCACTCAAAGGCTTACAGCCAAGCGGTTTATGACGTTTTTCGGCCATATAGCTGATTTATATTAGCGGATCCGAAGACGCTCACACCTCCGCTCCAATACTCGGAGATATTAAGGGTAATATCAACCTCAAGTGAGCTTGCTACCCGCCACAATAAGTTTCAAAGCTTAAAGCGCGCGCACAGTCAGACGCGCGCGGCATCTCGTTTAAGACGGGCGCACGTACCCCTCTAACGAGCCTCAGAAAGCTGAATATCGTGGCATTGTTCATAAGTCCACTTCAGTTTGACTAAGCAAAGGTCCCGCCCCGAGCTGACGGCCGGGAAGCTTGCTTAAGTTACACACTGCTGCATGAAGTGCTGTCATTACGAGCTAGCCCAGCATTTGCTGTGGGTTGAACACGCTTTACGACGGCAATCAGCCTTCGGCGCGTGGAACGCCGTTTGTCTCATATAAATCACCTTGTACTGTGAATACGGTACATTAAGAGGATGATTTAGCACTGCAGCACTCTCGACCGTGTTATTGTGATAATGCGGTCGGGCAATCTACGGTGGTTTCATTATTTACCGAACCAGACTGAGATCTCGCCCCCTGAACAAGCTGACGAGTCATCTCCTTTATAAACTCATTGCATCGCTTTATAAGCTATGTTCAATCAGAGTGATACGCATCTCATGCTTAAACTACCAATATTAACCCATTACGATGGGCGTGCGGAGATGGCATCCGTGGGACACGACCTACATTACGTGCCTTATGACACATTGACACAAGCTGCTAGGACCCCTTTCACGAGGCGTCCTTATGCAAAGTCTGATCCATTCTGTCTAGTGACATTTGAAAGTCAATACCCCCCGCGAATCGTGGGTGGAACACTTTTCTCCTCACTACAGAGGCACGGCGGCTCTCTCCCCTACCTATATCTATGTGGCCGTGATAACAGCGAACCACGCTTTTACGACCGACCATTCATTTAATTCACAAGCCTGTAATCTCTTTTAGATGCGGACGGCGGCGGTAACAGCGAACCATGCTTTTACGGCTGGCCATTCACTTTATTCATAAGCCTGTCATTTCTCAGATGCGGACGGTGCCCGAGACACAGCGCTCTGGAACTGTCCAAGGTCCTGGATGACACATACGTCTGACGTACATCAGACGATCAGCTGTTCATCTGCGTCACAGATCACTCACTAGAGCACCTGTCAATACAGGCTATTTATGGATCGTTGACGTTATCACCTCCCGTGACAATTATGCTCACTTGTCTTAGAGCATGGGCATGGTCTTAGAGGTTTCTCATTTGACAATTGTGACACGGCCGGCTGGTCCCCGCCGTCCACATTGTCAGTTTACAGCTTCGACATCCCTGCTTCGCACTACTGAGGTTTGTTGCATTA
The DNA here is from genome assembly GCF_030506205.2 of Paramisgurnus dabryanus. Lineage (NCBI taxonomy): Eukaryota > Metazoa > Chordata > Actinopteri > Cypriniformes > Cobitidae > Paramisgurnus > Paramisgurnus dabryanus. Next base: position 49,072,682 of record NC_133339.1, read on the forward strand.
AAGGTGCGCCCATTAGCTCACCTGTATGCACGATATGGTTTTTAATTATATGCGTCCACCGTGCGCTTAGAGAAGCTCACATGTACACGCTATAACATTTTGGTATACAATAAGATGCGCTTGGGAAAGCTCACCTGTATACACAGCTGTGTTATGATTTGTGACACATACATTGTTGTTCATCTGTGTACGTTCACGGTGCGTTGGGTGCCCACCGTTACGTTCATCAATCATATTTGTACACATTCACGGCGCGTTCTGTGCACTGATTTATCTATACGCATTCACGGTGCACTGAAGAGTTCACCCGTGTGCGCACAATTTATTATCAGAACACATGACGGCGCGCTCGAGAATCTTGCCGGCCTGTGCATTATAACACTCTGATTCATCTATATGCATTCACGATGTATTCAAGTGTTCACCTGTGCCCTTGCAATTTATAGTCAATACACATTTACGGCGCGCTTGGAAAGCTCACCGATCTGTGCACTATAATACTACCTATATGCATCCCGATGCGCTCGAGGGTGCACCTGGGTTCACACTATTGTGGTATCTGTATAATCCCACGCTACGAACCGTTCTGCCGCATATTATAGTCAGATCGGCCGTTCGTGAGCTTCGCAGATCACTCACTACGTATGTCTGTTGCTAACAGTGGTTATTTAGATGGATCGTTGAAACCATCGCACTGGCTCACGCCCCTCTATGAGCTATGTCCTATATAGAGCCCACTCTCTGCGAGTTTGGCTTCTTCATGAACTTGGTCTACAGGGGTATCTATATCTATATTTGATATCTGCTACGCGGCCGGCTGGTCTTCGCCGGCTACGTTGTCAGATTGTACAGCTTAGACGTCCCTGCCCTACGAGCGCAGGTTCTCTCGGCTCAATCATGCACGCTCATGCGTTTTATGTGTACACCACGGTGCGCTCAGCGAGCTCACCAACGTGACTCTGAATTTACTTATCTCGCACAGCCGCGGCGCGCTCGGTACCTCGCCGTCTTGTGCTATGTTATGTGCCCCCGGTGCGTTTAAAACCCCACCGTGTGCGCGTCAACAATTTATATGGTGCTTACACATTTGCTTTTTAAGCTGTGAATATGCCGGGTATAGGGCCACACGCAGTGTCTCTCCGGTAAGGCACTTCAGTACGTTGTGTATGCACGGCGTGATGGGATTACGTTCCCCCATAGCGTCAGCTAACTGACGCAATGCGAAGTGAACCGTATTGAAAGGGAACGCTTAGGTTACTCACGTAACCCCGGTTCCCTGAAATAACGGGAACGAAGCATTGCGTCTCTTGCCGTGCTACAAACGTCTACGCAGCGAGTGTTATTCGACTGCGCGCTTCAGTCGAATATAATGAGCTCCTGACGATTGAACCGCGCTTATATAAGGACGCGTTCCTCCCGCGCGCGGGTTCAAACGTCATTGGTCTGTACTTTGTACAGACGTTAACCAATAGGCTTCAGTCACGGAGTAAACAGGAGTTTCCCCCATAGCGTCAGCTAACTGACGCAATGCTTCGTTCCCGTTATTTCAGGGAACCGGGGTTACGTGAGTAACCTAAGCGATATTACGCTAACGTGCTAACATGCTAATTTATTAGCATAATTGGTGCTCTTTAAATTTGCGTAATAATCCACGAATCACATGCGAGCCGAACCGTGGGTCGTGATCTGTATTATTCACGGATCAACTGCAATCCGTTACACCACTACTTAGTAAAAAACAAACATCTTGAGATACTTGGTAGCCTACAATATTTACCTTTTTTTAGCATTGAGCATTAGAGATTTGGGCTTAAGTAGGCTACTTGCTGGTGGCAAGCTTCTCATTTCTCAGATGAGTCAACAACAACCGGAAGTGAACTTCATCGAGTATTGCACAGAAATCTTGTCAAAGAACGAAAAAAACTTTTTATTAACCGGTTACTATTATTTAAAAAAAAAAACTTACTGTTCCGGAACAAATCATTTTTGAAAGTTTCTGGTTTCGTTTCTGTTCCTTGAAAAACATCAAAAGTTTCTGGTTTTCGTTTTCGTTCCGTGAACCGGTTCAAAGCAAACTGTAATGGATCCAACAATTAGTTTACATTACATTTCAGTCTAGACACCACATTTCTCCAGGCATTTCATAATAACAGACGTTATAGCAATTGGTCTAAAATCATTGTTAACAACAGCACCAGATTTTTTAGCGACAGGTGTGATTATAGTCTTTTTTCATAAAGAGGGGACCATATGATGGTCTAGAGATTGCTGGAAGATTGGACACAATGCAGGGGTTAACTCTTCTGCACATTCTCGTAAAAGATAAGCCGAGATGCCCTTAGGTCCAGACAATTTCTTCGCGCAAATTTTAAGAAATAGTAAAGTGATCTTTTAAGGGTCCACAAGCATGGGCGTAGATTTAGGGTGGGATGCTAGGGACATGTCCCTAGCAATATTCAGGGAAGACTGAATTGTCCCTAGCAATAATTTCGACCAAACAATTAATCTGTATTTATATATAACCACTAATGTCCGTCTTATTCTAGTGTTTTCTATTTTTTACTTTACTTTTTTAATTATATATTTTTTCAGGAATCATTTAAATGAGATTAAAAATCTTTTGCAATCCCGTTCTGTAAAAATGACGCTCTATGTGGTACACAAACGGTTAACAGCTTTCGTTCTCTGCAACGCCCGCCTCCGTAACTCACATCGCTAATATGATTGGCTTTGCATTTCTTTAGTCCCGCCTCTCTACTCACATTGCTAATATGATTGGATTAGCATTTCTTGAGTCCCGCCGCTTTAAATCACAACACTTTATGGGCTTGTCTTTACTCGCTACGTGTGATAGGATGGTTTCACTTTGTACAACGCGCCAAAGTTCACTCAACAAGACGCGCGTGATTATTCAGGCTACAGGTAAGTGAGGAAGAAAGTATTATTATACCCACTGTAACTGTTTCATGCACAAAATACGTAACAAGTTTGGTCACATAATGATTCAAGGACAGTGTTTTCAACAATACACGACAATCCCATGTTAACCCTGAGGATTTGCAAACTTTTGTCAACCTTTTATAAATGGGGTAGCAAGGTTATTTAGGGGGTCCCTAATCTATGAAAGAAAATAACCACAACATGGTAAAAACAGGAAACAGCATGATATACATACCAACTTCAACACTGGGATTTTTTTGGCAAAATTAAATTAAGAATTAAATATTAATTGCATATTCTTCATTGTTATAAAGTAAATATGGATTCATATATGTTACAATGTGATTTTCTTTTTTTTTTGACAAAGACTTAAACAGTTACTGTTTATTAGGTTCTAGGACATAACGAATTGTTATTGTTTATTATAGTACATTAAATTTGGGATGGCACCGGGGGTGGCGAGTCAGATGTCACTGAGTAAAGTGCATACTGAGTTGTCTGTTGTTTATGTCAAGTAAACGGTGATAAACAGTTTTTGCAATGCGACCATTTTATTTATGTCCCCACCAATGCCAGAATCAAACCTACGCCCTTGTCCACAAGTAATCTAGCTTCGGCTGTACACTCAACAGATTTCAAAATCTCTTCAAATTCTTTAATACGATCTGCATTATCAACCCGTAAAACTAATTTGCTTTCATAAAATCATTAGTTGTAATAAGGTGCTGTTTCTTAGAGTCTATGTTAGAGATGGATCTCAGAGAGTTCCACAGTTTTTTAGTATTCAAGAATGAAAAGTTTTGTTCAATACAGTCCCTTTTTCATTTTCTAGCGTCCCATAGTAGTTTGTTCAGTTCCTTTTGAACAACTTTTTACTTTTTCATAAAAGCTGCTTTTTTCCTATTGATGCAGGCTTTCACTTTCTTTGTTATGTGGGTCTTATTATTTGGGAACACCGTTATTTATTTTTTAGGGAGTATAGAGTCCACACTGTCAGAAATAAAGGTACAAATCTGTACCTTTTCTGTCACTGGGGCTCTACCCTAAGTTTCTGTTTGGTACCTTAAGAGAAATACAAAACAGAATACAATTTTGGGTAGATTACTCTACTTTAAGGACCTACATTGTTAGAAAAAAGTCAAAATATGTACCCTAGCTGTTAGTGGGGCAGCACTCTTTAAAAGGGTAATTGTATGAACCGTTATGTACAGATATGTAAACATTTAGTACCAATATGTACCTTTGAGATACTAATATGTATTTTTGAGGTTCTAATAGGCTCTCTTTGGTTCCAGTATGTACCTCTGAGGTACTAAAATGAAATCCTTAGGTGCAAAGCTGTACTTTTCAAAGGGTACAGCCCCAGTGACAGCTTTGTACCTTTATTTCTGACAGTGCACATAGAGGCTTATATAATCCAAAGTCGCCTCCGTAACTGAATTCAGATCTGAGTTCTGAAATACTGACCAGCCAGTACATGAAGAACACCCCTTTAATGCTTCAACATTTACTTAATCCCATATAGTTACAGTTTTAATAATAATAATAATATTAGCTTAGACTTATATAGCGCCTTTCATAGTACCCAAGGTCGCTTAACAAATTGGGAGGGGGGAGTTAGGGGACAAAGGAGGTAGTGCAAAGAAATGTTTTGAGGTGCTTTTTGAACATTAGCAGGGACGGGGCAGAGCGGACATGAGGTGGTAGACTGTTCCAGAGTCTGGGAGCATTGGCAGAGAAAGCCCTATTCCTAAAGGTCCGCAGTCTGGTGCGTGGAGTAGCCAGCAGGTCCTTGTCAGAGGACCGCAGGTCTCATGACTGAGTGTAGGGATGAAGTAGATCTATGAGGTACTGTGGATAGAGTCCATGGAGAGATTTGTAAGTTAGCAGAAGGATCTTGTAGGTGATTTGTGACTTAACTGGCAACCAATGGAGCTGTTTGAGGATGGGAGTGATATGCTGCCATGGCTTTGTGTGGGTTAAAACCCTGGCAGCTGAGTTCTGGATATACTGAAGTCTGCTAAGGCCCTTGGTGGACAGTCCAGAGAGGACACCATTACAGTAGTCCAGGCGGGAGGTGATGAAGGCATGGATGAGTGTCTCAGTTACTGAGTGTGTGAGTGAAGACCGGAGTCTTGAGATGTTTTTGAGGTGGTAAAAGGCGGACTTAGTAACATTGTTGATGTGAGTCCGAAAAGAGAGGGTGGAGTCCAGGATAAAACCCAGATTACGCACCTCAGGAGATGGGGAAATAGAGCAGCCATCAACAACCAGGGCCAGGTCTCCAATTTTCCTGAGCAGGGGTGGAGAGGCCACCACCATGAACTCTGTCTTATTACTGTTGAGTTTGAGTAGGTTAGTGGTCATCCATGATTTGAGTTCCTGCAGGCAGTTGACAAGTTGTGTGGGTGGAAGCTGGGAAGAGGGGTTTGTGCTGATATACAACTGGGTGTCATCAGCGTAACAGTGGAAGTTGAGTCCATGTTTACGGATAATATGACCTAGGGGTAAGATGTAAATGGTGAAGAGCAGAGGACCAAGCACTGATCCCTGAGGCACACCATGATTGACGGGTGCTGGATCAGAGTTGGAGCCATTTAAAGTAATGAATTGGTTCCGGCCAGTGAGGTAGGACTGGAACCAACACAGTGCTGTGCCACTGAGGCCGATGAGATAAGAGAGACGGCGAAGGAGGATGGCATGGGAAACTGTATCAAAAGCCGCAGACAGAACAAGGAGGATGAGAATGGTAATAAGGCCATTGTCAGCAGCGAGCAGGAGGTCATTAGTGATTTTAATGAGGGCAGTCTCAGTGCTATGGTGGGTTCTAAAGCCAGATTGAATAGGTTCAAAGAGCTCATTTTGAGACATGTGATGATGAAGTTGGGCAGCCACTGCTCTTTCCAGGATTTTACTGAGGAAAGGAAGGTTGGAGATTGGTCGATAGTTATTGAGGTCATCAGGGTCTGAGACAGGTTTTTTAAGAGTGGGGATGACTGCTGCTATTTTAAAGCTGGATGGTACCACACCAGAGGCAAGAGATGTATTAATTATGTTTCCATTGGATGGCAGAGGATGGGAAGGCAGACCTTAACCAGAGTGGTGGGTATTGGGTCAAGACAATTGGTCGAAGTCTTAGCTGAGGTAACCAGATCTTTTACTTGGTCGGCATCCAGTGGAGAGAAAACAGACAGGCTGGACTGAGGCAGCAGGCAGTTGAGTGGTAAGAATCAATGGGATAAGGGGAGAGCTGAGTAGACTGAAGCTGGCAGTGGATGGTGTCCACTTTCTGCTGGAAAAAATCCAGGAACTTGGAGCAGAGGTCAGCTGCATCTGAGGGTTTAGCGGCATCAGGAGGGTGAAGAAGACGGTTGATGGTAGAAAAGAGCAGTTTGGGGTGATTTTGTTGGTTACTGATTAATGTGGAGTAATAACTTGTTTTTGCCTGAGAAAGGGCAGCTTTGTAGTTGTTGACATGTTCCTTTAATGCTTCACGATGGACAACGAGGCCAGATCTTCTGTATCGTCTCAGGCTTAGGCAGAGGTATTTAGCATCAGGTGTACAGCCGGTTTCTCTCACTGTATATTGTGTGCACCACCTGTTACTCACGTTTACACAGACGCCTCCTCTGTCCTTTCCCAGAGGACTCTAGAGGAACTAAGAATGTCCTTATGAAACCAGGTGTTAAGACCCTGAGATTTGTTTATGTAAGTGGATGTAGATGTGTCTTTGTGTGTCTCTCTCTCTCTGTCTGTTGGTGTGTCATGTTTCTATTACAGATGGGCGTTCCCACACTAACCAGTGGAAGATCCTGATTGGTCCTCACCAGCTTTCTACCTGAATATAAGGACCACCCCAAACACTTGGAAAAGGCCTTTTGTGCCTTGCTAATTGGTCACCGTAGACCGCTTGCCTTGACTGTTCCGCCATTGTTGTTATTCGCTCGTCGTTGTTTGATAGTGTGTTTTTAAATCAGAGAGATTGTGAAAGTTTGGCTACATCTAATGCCCTTTTTAGCAGGCACGTGCAGAGGGGGGGGGGGGGGCGGCGGGTGCCCAAGCACCTGCCCCTTTACCTCTGGATGACCAAAGTGCCCTTTTTGTCAAGGCATTTTTTGTAATTAAATGCCCTTTTGTGAAGGCCTGCCCAATCTAACTATTAGTAAAATTAATAAAAAATAATTTAGACGCAAATAAAATAAGTCACATGATGACGTATTGACCTTTCATTGGACAATCTCTTTAGGGACGATCATCACTAGCTAGCTCACAGCGCTAGTAGCAGGCAGCGCCCACACGTGCACGACACGGTGCGCAGTACAGGGAGGATCCCCCGCGAGCCGGCATTTAACCGAAGCGATATGCTTGTTATATTATTATTATTTTACAAGAACAACGTGAGGAGAGCATGCACAGCTTTTGTTTATTGCTGTCTGTGTGTATTAACATCTCTACAACGTTAGATGCAAACAGGGCTCTCAAGTCTCACGCATTCGGCGGGAGACACACGCACTTCAGCCAGTTTACACGCCAGTGACGCCACACCTTGCATTTCTCACGCTGAAAATAAAACATTCTTCCCATATAAAAACAATGGATGAGGCAAAGGCAGGGACGTTCTCTGCCGGGAGTTCATACAGGTAGCTGTCTCGAGTTTTTAGGTGTGCTCAACTTCACCCAGCAATGCAAGAACCGAAACGCATATGACATCAAAGTACCGCGAGAAATATTCGGGAAATCATACGGAGGAGTTTGATTTCAAATCGCTCTCGCGCTGTTCTAATGTCATCCACCTGTCACGCGGAGTTTGTTGGAGGAGCAAGATCCGATGAATACGGTAAAAAAAACTTGTTTAATTTTTGTATCATATTGAATTTACGATTCCTGGACTCGCCTTTGATAAAAGACAATGTGAGCTGATGTTGGGTAATATAGACATACTCGTGCTAAATTATTAACTCAGTCAAAAACTCTCCAGCTTTGCAACCAGTTTTAGTTTACCTGAAAATAAAGAAAGTACTAGAGGCTTCATGAAATGAATGAAAGGAGAGATGAATGTCATTATTTTATTGCCGTGTCATCAAGGCATCAAAGTGTGCAAAAACACAACACAAACACGATTCAAAACTAAAATATGTAGGCTACTCTCTTTGTATACAAATTTCGAACAGGATTAGAATAGAATAGAATTATATTTTAAATATGACAACAAAAACACAAGACTGTAAACGTAATAATATCTTAATGTCACAATGCAATAATATCATATAATTTCAAAACTGCATATACTGTTGACACACACAAACACAAAATGAAATGCACTGTAAGTCGTTTTGGATAAAAGTGGCTGCCAAATGCATAAATATATAGATATAAAACTCAGTCTATATAGATTTTTCTCTCTCACTCTATTTGCAAGGAAAATAAAGGAAAACGTTAGACTTAAAATCATCTTTCTATTCTGTATTACTTTATTATTTGTTTCAGTTGTGTGCTTGCGTGTCAGCGAGCAAAGTGCCCTTTTTATTTTTTGAGCACCTGCCTCTACAATTGTCTCTGCACGGCCCTGCTTTTTAGCAAATCATATGTGAGATCAAGATTCATGAGTGATTGTTGTCTTCTAACTTATATATGTACTTTTATAAATACTGATTGTCACAAGGGATGTAGGGGGTTGGACGCCAATTTATTTATATATTATTTCACTTCGTTTTTGGTTAAGGGAGGTAGGTAAGGTAAATTGTATTTTGTTTTCTTTTCTTTTTGTAAGATAATTTAGATTGTAAAAAAAGAATGTTTGTTATTTTGGCCTGGTCTGCCCCTGACGACAAACCCTTCATTTTATAAAATAAAGTTTTCTTGTATTTTTTGATATCTCTCTGGTTTTGAGACTTATTTCCTTCTTTCTGTTACGGTTGACCCCTAGCGGTCGTAACACCAGGTCTTCGTAAAACGCCATTAAAGACGAGTCCCGGTATTCAAAGCACAATCTGCCGTTTATAGTTCGTCCATCTTAGTTCTTAATGATCTTCCATTTCCCAGGATGATTGAAGGGCGAGGCGGCCTGTTTGACATCCGTCTAAAACACTGTAAAACTCCCCCTTGTCTGCCTCTTTTCTGAGGTCTCCGGTGTTGATCTGAGTTTCGTTTCAGATCCTCCATCGGGGAGAAATCCACAGATCGATGTGAGAGCAAAAGCAGGGCCTCTCTATGATATAAGCACACAGAAGTTTGTAAAATCCATGGAGATAAAAGTTCTCAAATAATAAATATCCAAACAATCAATTGAGCAAAAGTCACCATAGATACTCACTGGTGCGCCACCATAAAAAGATAATAAAAAATAAATAAATAGATCAGAAAAAAAGCAACAACTAACAAACAGACAACACATGCAGCTCAGGTCCGTGTCGTAGCCGAGCAGCGGCACTGGATGTAAAAAAAAAGTAAATGACTGTATACTGTAGTGAATGCTACATGTATCCCCTTGAAGAATTGCTACAAATGTTTCTTCACAGCAATGGAATGAATAACCATTTTTGGTTCCACAAAGCCATTCAGGTCAACCATTCGTCAAACCAGTTATTTTTTAACTAGGTCTAAAGAACCAACAAAGAGAACATTTTGCAGAACATAAAGGTACTTTGGATGTTAAAGGTTCTATATGGAACCATACGGCCAAAATATTTGCTTAGGTTACTCACGTAACCCCGGTTCCCTGAAATAACGGGAACGAAGCATTGCGTCAGTTAGCTGACGCTATGGGGGAAACTCCTGTTTACTCCGTGACTGAAGCCTATTGGTTAACATCTGTACAAAGTACAGACCAATGACGTTTGAACCCGCGCGCGGGATGCACACGTCCTTATATAAGCGCGGTTCAATCGTCAGGAGCTCATTATTATTCGACTGAAGCGCGCAGCCGAATAACACTCGCTGCGTAGACGTTTGTAGCACGGCAAGAGACGCAATGCTTCGTTCCCGTTATTTCAGGGAACCGGGGTTACGTGAGTAACCTAAGCGTTCCCTTTCAATATGGTTCACTTCGCATTGCGTCAGTTAGCTGACGCTATGGGGGAATGTAATCCCATCACACCATGCATACACAACGTACTGAAGTGCCTTACCGGAGAGACACTGCGTGTGGCCCTATACCCAGCATATTCACAGCTTTAAAGCAAATGTGTAAGCACCATATAAAATGTTGACGCGCACACGGTGGGGTTTTAAGCGCACCGGGGGCACATAACATAGGACAAGACGGCGAGGGACCGAGCGCGCCGCGGGTGTGCGAGATAAGTAAATTCAGAGTCACGTTGGTGAGCTCGCTGTGCGCACCGTGGTGTACACATAAAACGCATGAGCATGCATGATCGAGCCGAGAGAACCTGCGCTCGTAGGGCAGGGACGTCTAAGCTGTTCAATCTGACAACATAGACGTCGAAGACCAGCCGGCCGCGTAGCAGATATCAAATATAGATACCCCTCTAGACCAAGTCCATGAAGAAGCCAAACTCGCACAGAGTGGGCTCTGTATAGGACATAGCTCATAGAGGGGCGTAAGCCAGTGCGATGGATTCAACGATCCATCTAAATAACCACTGTTAGCAACAGACATGCGTAGTGAGTGATCTGCGAAGCTCACGAACGACCGATCTGACTATAATATGCGGCAGTATGGTTCGTAGCGTGGGATTATACAGATACAATAGTGTGAACCCAGGTGCGCCCTCGAGCGCATCGGGATGCATATAGGTAGTATTATAGCGCACAGATCGGTGAGCTTTCCAAGCGCGCCGTAAATGTGTATTGACTATAAATTGCACGGGCACAGGTGAACACTAGAATACATTGTGAATGCATATAGATGAATCAGAGTGTTATAATGCACAGGCCGGCAAGATTCTCGAGCGCGCCGTCATGTGTTCTGATAATAAATTGTGCGCACATGGGTGAACCCTTCAGTGCACCGTGAATGTGTACAGATATGATTGATGAACGTAACGGTGGGCACCCAAACGCACCGTGAACGTACACAGATGAACAACAATGCATGTGTCACAAAGCATAACACAGCCGTGTATAGACCTTTTGCGTGTTTGCAAACAGAGATGACGTTTTTTGTGGGCGGAGCCCAACTGGTGGCAGAAAGTGAATGCTTCTCAATAGCTGTGTGAAGTGTTTTAGCATTAAACTGTGATTTTTAAGGATCCGGTGTTCTGTAGAACTCTGTTTCCCCTATATTTCTCTTAAGTGTAATGTTTCTTATAACGTTTTCACCAAGTTACGTTTATTTTTTAAATAAATTAAAAGTTTTAATGGCTTGGCCACTGATATGCTTGCATGTATGTAATGTATATGTATTGTTCTTTATTGGTAAATCAATTATTTTTACAGTATGAATCTCTGAAGTACTTATAAGAGCAATACTATCATGTATTCTGTATAATATCATTTATTAAACATTTAATCATTTCCTGTTTTCAATTTCTTCCTTATATTTTTATCCTACGTGTTTGATCTAAAACTATTGTGTTTACATACAAATTAATTTGTATAGGCCTGTTTATATATTATTAACACTTTACATCCAGGGTGTCCGCGGGGTCTTAAAAAGTATTAAAAGTTGATAAATCCATTTTGGGAAAATTAAGGCCCTTAAAAGGTATTAAAAAGTCTTAATCCCAATTTTATGAGGTATTAATTTTTTTTCAAGCTTTGTCAAAAGAGTTTGACTCCAAAAGTATGCATGAATATATTTATTTTCCTCCCCATAATTGTTAAAAAAACAACGGCGTGCTTGGTCAGAAGATCGGTGGCGCGCGCCGTCTACGGGTGACGTCACGTATTTTGCGACATGCGCGGTTAGGTGATGTGTAGATCTCCACACGCCGCGAAACAGACTCCGAAATGGGGAAATGTAAATTTGCGGACTCCTGGTTGGAGAACGATGAGTTTAAACCATGGCTGAAGCCTGTCGCTGAAAACAACCGCGAGGCTTACTGTACTTATTGTAAAAAGAAGATTAGCGTAGCCTCGATGGGCATCAACGCTATCAAGTCCCACATGCATGGTGCTAGCCACAAGGCCGCCTTTGGCCGCAGAGAGCAGTCGCAGCTGTCTATCGCCAGTTTTTGTGCTCCAACAGCGACACCACTACCTAACACGACAGCTGAACTTGTCAAAACAGCTACGACAGCGACCTCGCCCCCATCATCGGCCGACATCAGGGTGGCTATGGGCAGCACATCAACGATGCGCGCGGAGGTTATCTGGTGTCTCAATACTGCTGCGAATCACCACTCACTGAACTCAAACGAAGGTATTTCTGATATATTCAAGTCAATGTTTCCGGATTCAGACATAGCCAAGACATTCACCTGTGGCAAGGACAAAACTGGTTACATCATGAGATTCGGGCTTGCACCCTTCTTTAAGCAGCAGCTCGTTGACACCATCAACAAAGCGGGCTCGTTTGTGTTAATGTTTGACGAGTCTCTCAATCAGTCAACAAAGAAAAAGCAACTTGACGTACATGTTCGTTTTTGGGATGATGACTGTGTCCAATCGAGGTATCTGGGCTCTCAATTCCTGGGGCACGGAACAGCTCAGGACCTGTTGCATCACATTAAAGTAAGTGTAGTCTACTATTATTTCATTATTTCATTTGCTCAAAATGTTTTATTTTTGAAGAGAAATATCCATATTTCAGTGGTTAAATTAAGTGGAAAAGTAAATATAGAATGAAAGTTTTTTTCCCCATTTTGTTTGTTTGTTTGTTTGTTTATTATTTGTTTTAAAGCAGAGGGTCTGTTCTTTCATTTGATATATTTGTATGTTGATATATTTATAGAAGATATTTTTTCCTGCAAGGAATTTTGTGAAAATCACAATCAACTTTTCTAAAAAAGCCTGGTGGCGAATGAGTTAATAGTTTAACTTCTAATAATTATTTACATAACATAATACAGTGTTTAATAATGTAAAGCACTTTGTGCTGCATTATGGATGAAAAGTACAAGATTTCCATACGTTTTGATTTGATTGCCTGTGTATTTCAAGAATAAACATTTAAGGCATACTGTCATTCACAGGAGTGTGTTGCAAAACTGAATATGAGGCAGCTTATCTCCATCAGTATGGACGGCCCCAATGTTAACTTGAAGTTGGGAGACCTTCTTCAGAAGGAGCATGCAGAGCTGTATGGAGCTCAACTGGTCAAGGTTGGAAGCTGTGGGCTTCACACCGTACACAATGCAGTGAAGGCAGGCTTTAACATGTGGCAGCTAGACAAGCTCCTTCGGGCACTCCATTTCCTTTTCCACAATGTTCCTGCTAGGAGGGAGGACTTCACTGCCTTGACTGGGTCCACCTGCTTTCCGCTGCCATTTTGTGGCCACAGATGGGTGGAAAATCTCCCTGTAGCAGAGAGGGCAGTTCAAGTTTGGCCAGTGATTATGAAGGTATTAATGTTTGTTTACTATTTACTTACTCGTCAATTTTTGATAGTGCTACATTTCTTTTAATGTACTATATTTCTAAGTACACGTTTCATAAAATTTTTATGTAGCAAATATATTCTCCAGGAGCTTGCATGATTGTCTCACTTTGAGAGTTCAGGGAAGAATTTTACTTAAGTACTAAATTTACTTAGTGTTAACTGTTGTTTTTTTTTTTGCTTCCCCCTCAAAAGCCCATATAAAGTGCTTTAAGTTGCCAAGTTTGAAAATAAAATTATATTTGTTTATGCAGTATGTGGATGCAGTCAAGCAAAAGAAGCTCCCAAACCCAGGCACTGCCTCTTACGACATCATTGAGGCAGCACAAGCTGATCCCCTTATCATTGCCAAACTCCAGTTCTTCCTGGCAATATCCAGGACCTTCAACCCCTTTCTGACCAAATACCAAACCGATGAGCCAGTTTTGCCCTTCTTGGCAAAAGATCTGAGTGAGCTGCTTAAGGTAAATGATAACAGTAAGGCCTTATTCAACTGAATATGATATATCTATATGAAATAGTCCTGCCACTAATTACTTGTTGTATCCTCATAAGAGTCTACTGAGACGTTTTTGGAAGAGAGAGCTCCTGCATGACCTCACCCCCCTGCAGCTGACCAAAGTCAATGTGTCTGATGAGGCGAACTGGGTCCCAGTTATGAATACTGATATAGGCCTGGGCGCTGAATCTGCCATAAAGGCAAGTTTGATATATTCTCTTTGTAGCATTGTGTGTAGGAATTTTTACTGTACACCAATCTAACCAGTTAGTGTAAATGTTCAGAAATGAACCTTTTTAACATTTTATTGTACTGCTAAGAATGATTAGCAGTTTCTGTATGTAGTTTTAAAAATATATTTATTTATTATATATTTATTATTATATATTTATAAATGTAATATAATAATTTATGTTATTTATCAAGTTCAATTAGAGGGAGGTAACCTTTTTTAAATTATAAATCATACTTTTTATGCCATTTACAGTGCATGTTTATATTTTATGTTCTACTTGTCAGGCACTTCAGACTGAGCCAGGAGGCAGGATAGGGGAGCTTTCTGTGCTCATCTTTCGGAGAGAGTGTAGGCAGGGCCTGGTTACCATGGTTAAGAAACTACAGGAGAAAAGTCCCTTAAAGTTTCCAGTGGTCAGGGCCATAGCATGTTTGGACCCCACAAACATGCACAGGGATCCAGAGTGGTGCCTCACAAAGATGAAGACTATAGTGCAGAAATTCCTGCAGGATAGTCAGTTAGCAGGAGGCATCTCAGCTGGTTAGTAAAAATAGTATAAAGAGAGTAGAAGCTGATAGGTCAGTAATTACCTATTTAATTCTTTCATTGCAGGTGATGTGATTGTGCAACAATTTGAGAGCTTTCTCACTGTTGAGGCTAGAGATGAGCGTTTCCTCTCCTTTCAGCCACTGCAGCAGCGGATTGACGTGTTCTTGCACTCAGCACTCAGCAAGTCTTACCCTGAGTTGTCAAAGTTCTGTCAGAGTCTTCTAATTCTCTCCCATGGACAAGCCACAGTAGAGAGAGGATTCTCAGTCAACAAGCAGGTCGAAACCTGCAACATCCTTGAAGAGTCGATGGAGGCTCTGAGGTTGATTTGCGACAAGATCAGTGCCTGTGGGGGTGCTCTAAAGGTACCTCTGACCAAAGAGCTCCTGGCTTCTGTAGCCTCTGCGAGGTCAAAGTACAGGATTCACTTGGAACAAGAAAGGAAGAAGAAAGAGACAACGAGACAGAGCCTCAAGAGGAAAGAAGCTGAAGACGAGTTAGAAGTTCTGAAAAAGAAGAGAAAAGTCTTAAGAGAGGTGTGCGACACACTGCAAAAAGATGCAGATCAGCTAGCAGAGCAGGCAGAGGGTAAATCTGGGTCATTAATGGCCCAACTGATCACCAAATCCAACACTTTGAGGAGAAGACACAAAGAAAAACTCATTGATTTGGAGCAAACTCAAAAGTTTATTGAAAGCAAGTCAGATGAATTGAGGCACATGTCAGGAGTTTGAATTAGTATATGTTGGAGTTATATCAGTATATCAATTCACTGTTGGTCTTTGTTGTTCAGTATTGGTAATGCCTGTGTATTTAATGTTTGTGGGGGAAAAGTTAAAATAAATAAAAAAAGTTAAATGACAAAAAACTGTTGGTCTTTAATAAACATTGCCTTTGTTTTAATTTATTCTTTTGCGCTTTGTTTTTTCCGAGCCTTTCGGAGTTCTGTTGTATGGTTGTGCTCTATAGATTTATTTGCAAACTACAACTGTTTATTAAGTTAAAGGTTTGTTGCTAATTAGAACTTGAAGTGCGATGAGGTCTTAAAATATTTTGAGAAGGTCTTCAAAAAGTCTTAAAAAGGTATTGAAATTAACTTCAGGATTCCTGCATATACCCTGACATCGTGTGTGTGTGTGTGTGTGTGTGTGTGTGTGTGTGCTATGTTTATATATTTATTAGTAAACATCATAATTTAGAACAAACAGGAAGAAGACATAGGCTAAGATATATGGTAAAAAGAAGTAATAGAAAATGAAAAAATACGAAAACTTTAATAAATGGTAATATTATTGATATTATGAACTAATTAAAATCTTTAATCTTTCTAAATAAATTATAAACGTAACGTGATGAAAACGCTATAAGAAACACATAGAGGGATCAGACTTCGACAGAACACCGGATATCTTCTCTAATTATTTTCTATTCAAATAATTAAAAGATTTTCAGATGATTTCATCACTCCAGTCTGTCCGGTTGAGGGCTTTTATTGCAACCATAAACACCTACGTTTATCTTCAAATGGTGTCTTCGATGACGATATACTATAAAAATGAAGGTCATCTATTTTGGCATTCCTATTCTGACACTCAACAGCACAACAAAACATTTTCTAATTAGTTATATTGTTCGTTTCACTCGTGTCTCATTCCTTTCCACTGTTTTTCTGCCACCACATGCGCGCATGACGTAACTGTGACGTCGACTCGCAAAAGGTCAATACAGGTGAGCTTTTCCAAGCGCATCTTAGTGTATACCAAAATGTTATATTAAATATATATATTATATATAATATATATTAAAAACCATATCGTGCATACAGGTGAGCTAATGGGCGCACCTTTAATGCAACAAACCTCAGTAGTGCGCGAAGCAGGGATGTCGAAGCTGTAAACGGACAACGTGGACGGCGGGGACCAGCCGGCCGTGTCACAAATGTCAAATGAGAAACCTCTAAGACCATGCCCGAGTAGCTAATCCATACGTGGAGTAGACTAACCACGAGTGAGCATAATTGTCACGGGAGGTGATAACGTCAACAATCCATAAATGACCTGTATTGACAGGTGCTTTAGTGAGTGATCTGTGACGCAGATGAACAGCTGATCGTCTGATGTACTTCAGACGTATCTGTCATACAGGACCTTGGACAGTTCCAGAGCACTGTGCCTCGGGCACCGTCCGCATCTGAGAAATGACAGGCTTATGAATAAAGTGAATGGCCAGCCGTAAAAGCATGGTTCGCTGTTACCGCCGCCATCCGCATCTGAGAGATAACAGGCTTGTGAATTAAATGAATAGTCGGTCGTAAAAGCGTGGTTCGCTGTTATCATGGCCACATAGATATACAGTCTTGTTCAAAATAATAGCAGTACAATGTGACTAGAATAATCAAGGTTTTTAGTATATTTTTATTGCTACGTGGCAAACAAGTTACCAGTAGGTTCAGTAGATTCTCAGAAAACAAACAAGACCCATCATTCATGATATGCACGCTCTTAAGGCTGTGCAATTGGGCAATTAGTTGAAAGGGGTGTGTTCAAAAAAATAGCAGTGTCTACCTTTGACTGTACAAACTCAAAACTATTTTGTACAAACATTTTTTTTCTGGGATTTAGCAATCCTGTGAATCACTAAACTAATATTTAGTTGTATGACCACAGTTTTTTAAAACTGCTTGACATCTGTGTGGCATGGAGTCAACCAACTTGTGGCACCTCTCAGCTGTTATTCCACTCCATGATTCTTTAACAATTCATTCACATTTCTTGGTTTTGCTTCAGAAACAGCATTTTTGATATCACCCCACAAGTTCTCAATTGGATTAAGGTCTGGAGATTGGGCTGGCCACTCCATAACATTAATTTTTGTTGGTTTGGAACCAAGACTTTGCCCGTTTACTAGTGTGTTTTGGGTCATTGTCTTGTTGAAACAACCATTTCAAGGGCATGTCCTCTTCAGCATAGGGCAACATGACCTCTTCAAGTATTTTAACATATGCAAACTGATCCATGATCCCTGGTATGTGATAAATAGGCCCAACACCATAGTAGGAGAAACATGCCCATATCATGATGCTTGCACCTCCATGCTTCACTGTGTACTGTGGCTTGAATTCAGAGTTTGGGGGTCGTCTCACAAACTGCCTGTGGCCCTTGGACCCAAAAAGCACAATTTTACTCTCATCAGTCCACAAAATGTTCCTCCATTTCTCTTTAGGGAAGTTGATGTGTTCTTTGGCAAATTGTAATCTCTTCTGCACATGCCTTTTTTTTAACAGAGGGACTTTGCGGGGGATTCTTGAAAATAGATTAGCTTCACACAGACGTCTTCTAACTGTCACAGTACTTACAGGTAACTCCAGACTGTCTTTGATCATCCTGGAGGTGATCATTGGCTGAGCCTTTGCCATTCTGGTTATTCTTCTATCCATTTTGATGGTTGTCTTCCGTTTTCTTCCACGTCTCTCTGGTTTTGCTCTCCATTTTAAGGCATTGGAGATCATTTTAGCTGAACAGCCTATCATTTTTTGCACCTCTTTATAGGTTTTCCCCTCTCCAATCAACTTTTTAATCAAAGTACGCTGTTCTTCTGAACAATGTCTTGAACGACCCATTTTCCTCAGCTTTCAAATGCATGTTCAACAAGTGTTGGCTTCATCCTTAAATAGGGGCCACCTGATTCACACCTGTTTCTTCACAAAATTGATGACCTCAGTGATTGAATGCCACACTGCTATTTTTTTGAACACACCCCTTTCAACTAATTCAACTAATTGCCCAATTGCACAGCCTTAAGAGCGTGCATATCATGAATGCTGGGTCTCATTTGTTTTCTGAGAATCTACTGAACCTACTGGTAACTTGATTGCCACGTAGCAATAAAAAAATATACTAAAAACCTTGATTTTTCTGGTTAGTCACATTGTACTGCTATTATTTTGAACAAGACTGTAGGTAGGGGAGAGAGCCGCCGTGCACGAGCTTCTGTAGTGAGAAGAAAAGTGTTCCACCCACGATTCGCGGGGGGTTTAGACTTTCAATGTCACTAGACAGAATGGGTCAGACTTTGCATAAGGACGCCTCGCGAAAGGGGTCCTAGCAGCTCGTGTCAACGTGTCATAAGGCACGTAATGTAGGTCGTGTCTCACGGATGCCATCTCCGCACGCCCATCTTAATGGGTTAATATTTGCATCTTAATAGTTTAAGCATGAGATGCGTATCAGTCTGATTGAACATAGCTTATAAAGCGATGCAATGAGTTTATAAAGGAGATGACTCGTCAGCTTGTACAGGGGGCGAGATCTCAGTCTGGTTCCGTAAATAATGAAACCACCTAGTTTGCCTGACCGCATTATCACAATAACACGGTCGAGAGTGCTGCAGTGCTAAATCATCCCCTTAATGTACCGTATTCACAGTACAAGGTGATTCATATGAGACAAACGGGCGTTCCAAGCGACGAAGGCTGATTGCCGTCGTAAAGCGTGTTCAACCCACAGCAGATGCTGGGCTAGCTCGTAATGATAGAACTTCATGCAGCCGTGTGTAACTTAAGAATAAGCTTCCCGGCCGTCAGCTCGGGGTGGGACCTTTGCTTAGTCAAACTGAAGTGGACTTATGAACAGAATGCCACGATATCAGCTTTCTGAGGCTCGTTAGAGGGGTATGTGAGCCCGTCTTAAACGAGATGCCGCGCGTCTGACTGTGCGCGCGCTTTGAAACTTATTGTGGCGGGTAGCAAGCTCACTTGAGGTTGATATTACCCTTAATATCTCCGAGTATTGGAGCGGAGGTGTGAGCGTCTTCGGATCCGCTAATATAAATCAGCTATATGGCCGAAAAACGTCATAAACCGCTTGGCTGTAAGCCTTTGAGTGGCCGTCCGGAGAGGGCGTGATTCAAATGCTTGGAGCCATGCAAAAGTCTGAGGCTGTCGTCTCTCTAGGAAGAGAGAATAACAGCCGTTAAGACCGTGCTCGTTTGCGCCGTCAGCATCGTAGCGGAGAAACTGAGGTGGGCTGCGAGCGAATTTGGCAGAAAGGTGTTAGAGACACCGTACAGTCGTGGGGTGTCAATAAACAGTATATGGCCAAACCGGGGTTTTTTCGGCAAGCATCGATAGAATTATGGACAGCGGGCCGTGTGCGTGTATTACTGATTGCTTGTCAGTAAGGCGATAAAGTGTTTAGAGACACCGTACAACCGTGGGTGTCAATACACAGTATAGTAAGCACGGAAATTACTCTTTTTAGAGGAATTCAATACCGTTCGCCACTATAGTGAGGTCGCATAACCGACAGTATTACACAGTATGTTTGGATAAACAGCACACAGAAAACATTTCAGGGCAGTCCAGCCGAGGCGCGACTTAACCCTTTTTCTCCCAGACAGTTTCGTTCTCTGTTGATGCAGCTGTGCTGCGAAGACCAGAGCTCAGCCGTTCAGGTGCACGAGCCTTAGTAGTGACGGTGACCGAACGGCTCACGGAGCAGAGCAGTATGTCTAGGTCAGGGGTGTCAAACTCATTTTAGGCTGAGGGCCGGATGGTAAATAACGCCATGATGTGAGGGCCGGATAATTTTTTTAAACCTTAGTGTGCTGATAATTCTGTTAATATTAACTAAACAAACCAATTAATAAGTTTGTTCAGCAAGAAAACTAGAGAAACACACAGCTCTGTGAAAACTCCATTTCATAAGGTCACACTCATACTGTGCATATTATACACACAAATTTACATGTACAAAACCCACTGGCCTTAGGTTGAAAAGCCTTAATTTAACTTCTTTTGCATTATTCCTTAATGCCAAAATTATTTATAAACCATTCACTTTTCTTTGGAATATATTTGTAATGAGAACAGTCATTTAGAAAATGAAAATGCTAGATGGGGCAGTGGCCCAAACCAAAAAGGGCACTAAGGGGGGTGGTACTATTATTATGGTTTTAATAAAGTATTATAAATATATGATGTGTTATATTACTAGCATGTGATTATAATGGGAAATATAATAACAAGAATTAAAGTGTGACAATCTGCTAAATATTCAATATGATTTACCTGCTGGCTTGATGGAGCTTTGAATCCATGTTTGCAATGTTGAACTGCCTTTAGCAGCCTCCCTTTCCGTTCTCTGGGTTTATTTTGTCAAGGCATTGGTGTTTTTGTCTACAAAGTGTGCCAACAACAGCAAGTTTAGTGTTTATATTAACTTAGATCTGATCAGGAAGATTAAATCGATTAGACAAGCATTGTAACGTTAATACTTAGAATGTGGATATTTTGCTGTTGTTTGCTTGCTAAGTTGTTAGCACTTTTAGAACACCGATATCAAATCATTACCGGAAGAAATACATAAACAAACTTCCAAATTACTAATTCTGTTATTTAACAACTGATTTAATGTAATGAATCTACCTGTTAATGCAACGAACTTCGGAAACTGTCGTCTTCGCTCTCCAGGCAGAGAGTGGACACAGAGATGCTGCGGAGCGGGCGGGAAAACACGAAGTGGATTACCGGAATCAGTGGATCTTTAGCGGAGCAGTAACAATAAAACAGCAAGATATTTGGGGACCGTGTTTAGTCTATGTTCCGCGTTTTGCTACTTTCCGCAAGTCTCTCATATTAAAAACGAACTAGACCTCCGTCTAGATTGGACACCTTTGTGGGCCGTATGCGGCCCGCGGGCCGTATGTTTGACACCCCTGGTCTAGGTGGTTTAATGTCAGACTGAACCCGTCGCAGAGAGGAAGTCTTCCGTGAGGCCCCCGGTTTTGCCGTTTATTAAAAGGGCAGAAAAACCGGGTATATAAGAATGTACCAATATTCAGCGCACCGATATAGGACGAGACTGAATAAAGGGAGGTATTCGGGCCTCAGTATATTATAAACAAATTCGTTCTGCCTCTGATTCTGTCTAAACCAGAGAGAAATGACCGGGCAGACGAATAGTGAGCTCTCCGAAGTGAGACAGGCTCAGGCCAGTAAAGCTCTATAAGAAGTGTTTTAGCGCTCCAATAGAGGCGTGTCCGCCTTATCGAGCAGACAAATGAGATTGTGCCGCTCCAGGAGGGGAGGGGCATGAAGCTCTTATAATGAGTGTTCTTGGTGCTCCAATAGCGGCAAATCCGCCCTATCGAGCAGACGAATGAGATTGCGCCGCTCCAGGAGGGGAGGGGCATGAAGCTCTGTAATCATTGAACACTAGACAGCTGCATTTAGAGGCAGCGAGCCGTAAGACTGTGTGCTAACTAAGCCGTTAAGAGACCTCACCACTGTGGGGAAAGGAGCGAGGGACTCCGCGAGCGTGGAGCACGAGTGGCTGTGCTATGACAGAGAACAGGGGCAGACCGCCCGTGTTTGCTTGTCGTATGCATCTATCTAGTTCCACGGGTTCCCCCGCTTGTTCATCTCAACAAGAGAGGAACGGCAGAGGGGAGCGGCAACACAGACAGAACAGCCATGCGTCGTATGAACGGTATCACCCGATGCACTCGGGGGATTAATATATGTGCCAGAGATCTCGCCACTGAATGTGAGAGGAGCGAAGGGACTCTGTAAGCATGAACGGTTGCGATGTGACAGAACACAGGGGGGTTAGCCCGTGTGTGCTTGTCTATGCATCCATTCAGTCTCATGGTTCGCCGTGTGTTCATCCCGGCAAGAGAGGAACAGTAGGGGAAGCACGAAACATGGATAAGACAACCTTAGCATATAAGCACGGTCCCGGAGTGGGAGGTGCCAGACCGGTAACGCGCTCGGGGGAAATTCATAGCAGAGAGGCTCACCGAGCTGCTGTGCTGGAAGCTATTACAACAGCACCTGCTCTTTTAGCTTACTGTATAGCTTTATATTAAAAATATTGATCTTACCGGGCGGCCGCAGGGGAGACCTCGTCAGGCATGTGTCCACTGCACAGGGCTCGTACCACGGCAAGCGAAGGCTATCTTCGGTTCTCGGCCGGAAAGGGGCAGGGGAAGACGCTAGACCTGGACTCTGCTATCTTTGGTTCTCAGCCGGAAAACGGCAGGGGAAGACGCTAAGCCTGGACTCCGCTGCAGGGCTTTTGTCTTCTTCTTCGGAGCAGCGAGAGGTTCGCGCTGAAGGAGAAAATAATGAGCTCCTGACGATTGAACCGCGCTTATATAAGGACGTGTGCATCCCGCGCGCGGGTTCAAACGTCATTGGTCTGTACTTTGTACAGACGTTAACCAATAGGCTTCAGTCACGGAGTAAACAGGAGTTTCCCCCATAGCGTCAGCTAACTGACGCAATGCGAAGTGAACCGTATTGAAAGGGAACCATTATTACATTGAGAATAGTGCACTATTTAGGGAACATTGAGCGATTCTGGATACTTGTTTCTACCACCGATATGTATGATGTAATTTGGCATAAAAACAGACTAATGCACATTCAGTTGATGGACTGACTTAAGGGTAAGGGTGTCAAAGTTTGGTCACATAGCATGGCCCAATTAGCTTTTAGATGTTGACCAACTACACCATAAGGCTGCAAAACGCATCATCATTGAAATGTAGCAGGGAAATTCCACAGTTTCAGTCCTCAAGGGGTGTAATGAACAAATAGATCAGGGGTTTTCAAACCTGTCCTGGAGGACCACTATTACTGCACATTTTGCATGTTTCCCTTTTGTGACACACCTCATTCAGTTACCTTACACACCCAGTTCAGGTCTTGCTGTCTCTTCTAATGAGCTTAAGATTTAAACCAGGTGTGTCTAATGATGGAGACATGCAAATTGTGCAGTACTAGTGGTCCTCCAGTACAGGTTTGAAAACCCCTGATATAGATCGTATAATACCCAGTTGTTGTCATTTTTTATTTTTAGTTAACTTTTTGTTTAAGATAGATGTAAGAAATAATAAAGTTAATTTTATTCCACTAAGCCTTGGCATTATTGTGTAATGACACTTTATTTTATTTCCATCCCTAGAAATTGGGGTTGTCAGGGCATGATATTCAGTGCACATGGGTTTTTCCTAAGTAATTTCTTTCATTTCCTTTAATAAAATCCTGAAATTTGGTGCACAAAATTTATATTGGTGTGTCTTCTACAAAATACTACTACTAACACTGAAAGTACCCTTGTGAAAAAAAAGTGTGCTTAAGTGTACTTTTATAAAGTGTACTTATTACATAAATAATACACTTTAAGTATATACACTTAAGTGTGAATTAAATGCAATCTTTTCGGCGCACTGAATGCACATTAAGTGTAATTAATTTCAAATATATCATATATTAAGTTGAAATAAAATGTAATAAGTTGCCATTAAGAGTGATTTTTTGGAACAACTTAATTGGTACTTTATTACAACTTTATATCTACTTTCATAATTGCTTCTAGTGTTTTTAAAATATACTTAAAGTGCAATCCACAATATAATGACATGAAATTAATGTGATTTAAAATGCAATTTAATGTCTGTTAACAATACTCTTAAGTGTGAATTAAATGCAATCTTTTCGGCGCACTGAATGCACATTAAGTGTAATTAATTTCACATATATCATATATTAAGTTGAAATAAAATGTAATAAGTTGCCATTAAGAGTGATTTTTTTGGAACAACTTAATTGGTACTTTATTACAACTTTATATCTACTTTCATAATTGCTTCTAGTGTTTTTAAAATATACTTAAAGTGCACTACACAATATAATGACATGAAATTAATGTGATTTAAAATGCAATTTAATGTCTGTTAACAATACTCTTAAGTGTGAATTAAATGCAATCTTTTCGGCGCACTGAATGCACATTAAGTGTAATTAATTTCACATATATCATACATTAAGTTGAAATAAAATGTAATAAGTTGCCATTAAGAGTGATTTTTTGGAACAACTTAATTGGTACTTTATTACAACTTTATATCTACTTTCATAATTGCTTCTAGTGTTTTTAGAATATACTTAAAGTGCACTGTTCAATCTACTGTCAAGCAATTAATGTGAAATTAAAAATAAGTTAATGTATATTAACAGTACATTTAATTACTCATTAAATGTAATGTTTCAAATACAAGTTTGCCAAATAAATTCAAATATATAAAATTAAATCAGTTGAACTGTGATTTCAGTGCAGTGAAGTGATTTCAATGCATCTTTCTACAGTATGTACTTTAACTACTTCTATTGTATGTGAAATAGAATCTAGTTAATTAATGTATTCATTTCAGTTTAATGCATTGCAAACTAACAAAAACCACAATGCTTACACTGACAATAAAACAGTTTGGTAGTCAAATTATGAATCAGATTTTTTGTGTTGCAAAAGTACATTTAATGAATTAATTATGAGTAGTATATGTCCAAACAAAAAAAATCTCATTTTAATATTGTTAAATTGGAATCAAACAAACAACTATCAATATTGAATAATTACATCCCTTAGAAAAAAATAAACTTAAAGTTATTATTTTTTTACATTTTAACGGACAACTAAAAAAAGAACTGCATGAACTTTAAATTAACAAGTCTTTGGTAGGTCACATCAGTCTAATGATCATTTATTAAATGTATTTAGAAATATTGCCATGAAAGTGTACTTTCTTTATGTAGCGGGTATTAACTCACTTACTTATGGACCAGGCATAATAATAAGATCAGAAGGGTGCACCGTACGAAGGAGGAGGTAGCAGTGATAGTGAGCAACAAGCAAAGACAGAAGGTAAGTTGATTAATAAATTATTTTACTTTGAGTATTGAGAAACCTTTCTATTTCTTTCCGTAATCACAAAAAATAGTAAACAACAATGAAAATACAATTAACTATATATATACTATGGGTGCACCCTCTAAATTACTTCTCATTTACAGAAATCACAGTCACAATCAATGTACAAAGATGGTACAAATTATATATGTAACACACTGAAATCAGTATTCAAGTTCAAAGTTCTTATCAATTGGAGTATTGATCAGTCTTAAATTATCAGAATTGTGCTTCTGAAATGTTTCAGTTCAATAAAGTAAACAAACAAAATAAGGAAACAGTTTCTGAAATGTATCCTCTTACTTGTCTGAAGAAAAATATTTAAAATAGAAAATTGTCCTTTCCTCTAGATTCGTGATCCAATCAGGTCGAAATGGGAGGCTCGCCATCAATTAGGAAAATCCAGCTCAAGGAATGTTCATACGAAAGGAAAAAACATTCAATATTGTGTATCAATAATGATTAACAATTATACATAATACAGGAAACAAATAAAACACATACATAAGTGCCATCATCATAATAAATGACAATTTAGACAAATACCTGTCCATTCACGTGTTTCTCTCTCTTTTTGTCTTTCACAGGCACGTGCAACCAAAATGGCGTCAGCGAACAGCAGTGAACACAACGCACCATGTGGTTTTACATAATCACAATGCAATGAACAATCCAACCCATATAACATCACAATATAACACTATTTTGTCTCGTATGGATTAAACAAATAAAATGATATGACATTTAAAGTGTTGACATTCGTTTTTATGGCTAATTATAACATTGGTAATTATTACAAACTCACCAGGTCAAAATGAAAGCTCAAAAAGTGCTCAATCCACACAATCACGCTGTATCATTGAATATATGCAAGTTAAATTCTGATTTCTTCAGTTTATATGAACTTAGGAGTCATATTTAATCAAAAGAACACTCTCGCGTCAGATCGAGTGTCTCTGTCGCTCTGCATCTCTCTAGACCTGTTCGAGTCGCGACTCACTCGGATCTTTAACCCGGATCTTTAAATTAACTCATGAGTCGCGAGTCTCTAGTGTCATTAACCCGGATCAGTTGAGTCCTACTACAATTCAATGTAAAACCATAAACAGCACCACCACACACACAAACCTCTTTCAACATTATTGATGAGACTTCGCTCGCACTACAGATCCACTCGTAACCGGCTGATCTGCGCGAGATTTGACCCGAGATTCTCACTCAGAGCCGGAAACATTGCAAACTCGAGAGACCTGTGGATCCGCGCGAGCCGCGAACTGACCCGAGATTCTCACTCAGAGCCGGAAACATTGCAAACTCGAGAGACCTGTGGATCCGCGCGAGCCGCGAACTGACCCGAGATTCTCACTCAGAGCCGGAAACAATGCGGACTCGAGAGACATGCGAATCTGCTCTGACTCGAGAGTCTCTCAACTCGTAACCGGCTGATCCGTAACCGACTGATCCGTAACCAGCTGATCCGCCGGCTGATCCGTAACCGGCTGATCTGCGCGAACTGTCTCTCCGACTCTGGGGGCTACATAAGCAGGACAGTTCTTTTCTATATTTTCTCTATATTATTATGCTATTGTTATTAGGCTTCTTTTTTAAATGGTCGACCATACACACCAAACCTAAAACCTATAAGCATGTTATTTCAGAAGTGAAAGGCTTTTGTTATGGATTTGCTTTTGAGGAGACTTCAGTCGCTCTATAGATCCACAAACCGGCTCCGGCTGATCCATGCGAATCAGCCGGTTAGTGGGATCTGTAGAGCGAGTCTCATGTCCATGGTCTGCGAGTCTGCAATGTTTCCGGCTCTGAGAATCTCGAGTCGCGTGGATCAGCCGGTTACAAGTGGGTCTGTACTGTTCCTTGGCAATTTAGCAATACTGACTCAAATGACTCAAGTGAATCACACAACCCGGATCACTTTAGTGAGTGACTCACAATAACCCGGATCCTTAAAAGGAATCGAGTTTGCCAGGCCTACATCTCTCCTCTGAAGTGAGACGCGATCCGAAAGCAAAAAAGGGGCGGAGCTTACAATTAAACACTCCGATTGGTTTACTCATTTCAGATTTATAATTCAGATTGAATTATTCACATGTATTTCCTCATTTATAAAATAAATATAGATGTATGAATTAGGGATGCACCGAATCCAGGATTCGGATTCGGATTCGGCCGAATACTGGGCTTTTTGACGGGGTTCGGATTCGGCCGAATCCTAGATTTTTTTTCCACCGAACCGAACCCTAGGCTTGCCGACGTAACGCGGCCGTTGATTACACACATCGGGTGCTGACGTGGAGATGAGCTTTTTCTTTCGGTGAGCCTTAGGGGCTGGACACACCAAAACTTTTAAACACAGCTGAAAACGCCTTGAGGACCCCAAATTCCAGCTGTTTTTCAGCCGAGCGCTTGGTACCTGTGATGCTTCAGCTGTGAGCCGGTTGGTTGCTGTGGTAATCTCCCGCCCCTCCTCCAATGTAATTGGACGGCCGTGTGAAACCTGACATTGACGAGCGGAGCTTCTCACTCAAAGTTAAATATAGTTTTCAGCGCGGAGCTGCTTGCTTATTGTAAAAACGCGTGTCGCAACGCATCGCTTTCATTATGCATAGGCTTATGGTAATTGTCAAAATAGTTTTTCCAACTTGTCATCCTGGCATAATGTACAGTTAAAATTAAATAAAATGAAAAATACACTGCTGTGGACGTTGTTTACTTCATTAATGTGTTTTACTGTGTTAATGGAATAAGGATGCGAGTAGGATTCGGTATTCGGTTTCGGATTCGGCCGAATCTTAAATGGTGGATTCGGGATTCGGCCGAACCTAAAAAATCTGGATTCGGTGCATCCCTAGTATGAATAGTCTCTATTATATTTAAGCACACTTTTAAAATAATAATATTTAATTATTTAACCAGGGTTACATTTAAGTAAAACTAAATTAGACAAAGTGCATTTTTAAAAAGTGTACTTAAGTATGTTAAGAAATATTGTGATGAAAGTGTACTTACTATAAGTTAAGCTTAATTAGACATTATTAAAAAGTGCATTTTTAAAAGTCCACTTACAGTAAGTGTGTTTATAAATATTATGTTGAAAGTGTACTTACTATAATTTAAAATTAATTAGATATGATTACAAAGTGCATTTTTAAAAGTGCACTTAAGTGTGTTTATAAATATTATGTTGAAAGTGTACTTACTATAATTTAAAATTAATTAGATATTATTACAAAGTGCATTTTTAAAAGTGCACTTAAGTGTGTTTATAAATATTATAATGAAAGTGTACTTTCTTAAAGTTAAGCTTAATTATAAAGTATTACAAAGTGCATTTTTAAAAGTGCACTTAAATGTGTTTATAAATATTATGATGAAAGTGTACTTTCTTTAAGTTAAGCTTAATTAGACATTAATACAAAGTGCATTTTTAAAAGTGCACTTAAGTGTGTTTATAAATGTTATGATGAAAGTGTACTTACTATAATTTAAAATTATTTAGATATTATTACAAAGTGCATTTTTAAAAAGTGTCCTTAAGTGTGTTAGTGAAATATTATGATGAAAGTGTACTTACTATAAGTTCAAATTAATTAGATATTATTACAAAGTGCATTTTTAAAAAGTGTCCTTAAGTGTGTTAGTGAAATATTATGATGAAAGTGTACTTACTATAAGTTCAAATTAATTAGATATTATTACAAAGTGCATTTTTAAAAGTGCACTTAAGTGTGTTTATAAATATTATAATGAAAGTGTACTTACTATAAGTTCAAATTAATTAGATATTATTACAAAGTGCATTTTTAAAAGTGCACTTAAGTGTGTTTATAAATATTATGATTGTCAGGATCCGGCCATTGTATCATGTTTAATATTATGTCTTGTCATTATGGCTGGGTTCTGACAGTCCCATATCTTATGTGAAGGCCCATGATCTTGTGTTTTGAGTCATGGGCCTTTGGTGTCTCGTCTCCTGACCCCGCCCCCTTGTTCTCCCTGTTAATTGTTTAATCATTAGTTTATTCCCATCACCTGTTCCTCCCTTGTTATCTTGTTTAGTGTTTGCTATTTAATCCCTTTGTATCCTTGGTCCTGTGCTGGTTCATTTTGTACAATTCATGTCAGCTCTAGTCTTGTCAATCTAGTGTTTAAATTAGTCAAGTCCTGTTAGTGTGAAGTCTTTGTCTAGTGTAGTTTGTCCATTAGTAAAGTGTCTTGTTCAGTGTGATTTTGCCCCCACGTGAGCTTTATTTTTCTGTGAATTTATTAAAGTGTTTTCTGTTTACCCCGACACCGTCTGCAATTGGGTTCTTCCGTCTCCTGCTCCTAACAGAATGAACCAGCCCAGGACCAAGGATACAAAGGGATTAAATAGCAAACACTAAACAAGATAACAAGGGAGGAACAGGTGATGGGAATAAACTAATGATTAAACAATTAACAGGGAGAACAAGGGGGCGGGGTCAGGAGACGAGACACCAAAGGCCCATGACTCAAAACACAAGATCATGGGCCTTCACATAAGATATGGGACTGTCAGAACCCAGCCATAATGACAAGACATAATATTAAACATGATACAATGGCCGGATCCTGACAATGATGAAAGTGTACTTACTATAAGTTAAAATTAAATACATATTATTACAAAGTGCAGTTGTAAAAAGTGCACTTAAGTGTGTTAATAAATAGTGTCATTAAAGTGTATTCCATTTAAGTACGCTTAAGTGGTCTTTAATTTATATTATATTATATTATCAGCAAGTGCACTTCTCAAAAAGTATACTTTTATTATTTTGAGCACACAAAAAGTATGCTTTCAATACACTTAAGTACGCTAATTTTTCACAAGGGTATAAATTCCTTAATCTGCCATGATGCAATGGAAACATTCACTAACGTTCGTAACTCCTTCTGTCCAAACAGTTAAAACGTTAAACTATGAATCTTAAGTAAACAGAGATATCATTTTTCCATGTAATTCTATCAGTAGCAAAATGATAAAAACATCTTGTGTGTGTTAAATTCTGATATGCGATGCTAAATGATAAATTGTTAATACATTTGGATATAACTGGGACAGAGTTTCTGTCGAAAAATCATAACGTTCAAATTTTATTCTGACGCTAAATTTCCATCTCTTAATGTCTCAGCAGTTCTCAAGTCAGATATATGATTGTCTAGGTCACGCATGCTCTGCTTGGGAGGAAGAGTTGACAGGATTTCATGGATTTTGACAAATGTGGGTAAGTTTGTAGTTTCTGTCCAAATGTTTACGAACGTAAAAATTTTACGAACATGATAAACTTTGGTTAAGTAAACATTAAATAGGACCATTGTGGTGAGAAAGAATAAAAGAGTGCTAGTCGGATCATCGCTAGTGGTTTCGGCCCGAAAGCTTCATCTTGAAAGAGCATTCATGGTGGTTGTACACATTTTGACAGATTCTGCACATCAAAGCTCAGTTTGATGGCAGCTAGAGCCGCCATCAAACTGGATAGTGGACAAGTTGCCACCAGGTTGCAAGAATGTTCTGAAAAAATTTGTATAATAGCTACGTAAGAACTTACTCAGGTATTTTGTCCTTTAAGAGCCGACTTCAAATAACATTGATAATTTCTACAGAGCTGTGGTCTTTCTTTTTCTCTGTCTCCTCTCTACCAGTGCATCAGCGATCACATTGCATTAAAGTTTGAGCATACAGTACTTCTAAAACGCAATCATTCAAAGAATTGCAGAGGTATGAATTTATGAATCATTTTTAAATGTACCTCAGAAAAAATGTCAATACGTGAAGACCTTCAACTCTGTAACATCGCAAATAACTGAAAGGTAATTTCAGAATTATCCAGCAATCATGGCACCATGATCAAAATAAACTCTTTTACTGAAGTAATAATATTTAACTGGTAACGTAAACATTTAGTCATGTGTCAATCATCATTAAAATCATATCATAAAAATCTCTCATTTTTCATTCAGCATTTAATTGGCCAATACTGTACATACTGTATGTGGGTTTTTTTTTTTGGAGGTCATGGCGTAATGGTTTGAGATTCAGGCTTGTAACCTGAAGGTTGCCGGTTTGAGTCTCATGGCTGGTAGGTTGCAACTGAGGTGTTCTTGAGCAAGGCGCCTTTCCCATAATTGCACCCCCAAGTAATAGCTGCCCACTACTCTGTGTGTGTACTAATTGCAGTGTGTTTTTCTCTATTCACTGGGATGGGTTTAATGCAGAGGTCATATTTAAGCATGGAAATAATTGACAATCACATATATTCAGAGCATTTGGTTTATATCATTATCTCTTTTTTTGACAGAGGTTATGTTTAGCTTTTGCATCTGAGCTGCTCATGCCTAAAATGCTGAATGTAATGCTTAGCCACTACACTCTCCGAAAAACGCCACTGGTGTGCTAACCTTTAAAAAATACACATTTGTACCTAGAGTGCATATTAGTATCTCAAAGATAAATATTGGCACCAAAAGTATACATTCTGTATCTAAACTGTACATACAAGGACCTTTTAAAGGGTACCGACCCAGTGACTGTTTTTGTACCATATTTTTTTCTGAGAGTGTAGTGCATGCTTTTCTCTATTGCATGACCCTGCAGAGTTTAAACAGCTCAGTTCAATGTGTGAAAAATAAGGAAAAACAGCCCATCAAAGTTGGCAAACACAGCCAGTGTTTACCTAGATAAGAGAATGGCCATCGATTCAGTGGCTGACCCTGATACCCTTTATCTGGGTTTAGGGAGCTAGCGTGGGAGCCGAAAAACATCCCCACGACCCCTGGAGAACAAAACCTGACCCTAGAGTTGGTAGAAAAGTGATCATGTCCTTAACCTGGCGGTCACTTTTTTATAGTTGCTTTCCTCACCTCAATGTCATCTGACCACACTCACCGATGAAATTCAAGTGCTGCCTGTAAAGAAGACCTGAGAACATTCTGGGGTCAGTAGGTCACAGAGTTCCCCCTGATCTGCGCTTCTGTTGAACACACCTGAAACTGCTATCATGACACGTATACCACTGTATGTTTATGCGGATAGCCATGCATTCCATTCAGCTAAACACAAGAGATAGCATCAGCTGTGTACCAGCATACATGAAAAAATCCCCCAGACATGGCCTCAATCACTCAGACAGCTGAGCCTGCAACTCAAAAACTTGAATTTGTTGAAGTCTGTTCTAATCACTAAGTGAAGTAGACAGAAGTTATGTTAGATAGTTTATCACAGCAGATCTGAGTGATACTGACTTTCTAAACTACAACAGAGAACAGAAATGAGTCAACAAGAGAATTTTCACACAGAAGTGCACGTAAAGGATTAGTTCCTCGAGTCAAGAATAACTCTACAGTATCATAAACACTAAAATAAACACTAACACGCAGAATTGCAAACACTAATTTAACCCCAATTAGACAAAAAATAACATTCGGTGTTTATACATGTACAACATGATGCTGAATAGTATACAAAACAGGTTATTATAAAAATATGCATGCATATGAATTAAGCAGGGATTTCTAAATATTAACCTCAGAAACTCATGTGCATTCCACTGTGTAAATTCAGAAATGTGCTCTTGAAGTTTGACTGTAGTTTCATTCCAATTTCTTGATTTATTTATAGGGATAAATGAGTTGAGACAGTTCCTGTATCATATGTGTCAAGCTTCATCCTGCTCCTAAACCCTTTTGTCCCCTTTTGTCTGTATTGATAGTGATAATTACAGTTATCTCCATCAGAACCTCAATATGATGACAACAATCATTTTTAATTATTTAGCAACTTTTGCAAGCCTAATGTTGCATACTCAACCCACAATACATACTCAAAAGTAAAGCATAACTTTAATATTGTACTTTCACACATAAGCTCGACACATTTGCATTGATTAGCTCTGAGGAATTAATAATCAATAAAGTAATAAATGACCAGGGGCCATATTCACAATATTTTAACACTAAGAGTTCTCCTAAATAGCAATAAAAGTTCCATGGTACGAGTTTCCTCTTGAACCCTATTCACACAGCTGCTGAGACCAACTTTAAATCTTAAAAAATCTTAAGCGAAGAGAAAGTGCGGGGTTGACCTTGTTGCTATGGATGTCTAAAGCTGTCTATGCCCAAAGTGATTGGCTGTAAGAGGATTTGTCTCTGTCTGTGATTTATTCATATAAATATTGTAGAACAAGATACTATGTTGCCATATTAAAATAAACATTTCAAAATAAATATGTTGGATTTTATTTCTAATTAAACAAGTATATGTCAGCTTCTTACTGTTGACAATTATATGCTTGTAAGAAGCTTTTAAATAAACAGTGTAAACTAATCATGGCTGATAGTAAGACCCCAAGGATCCTCAACATTGTAACAGTCCTTCAACAGATGTCGTTGACGTAGCATCCACGAAATTCTGGCTTCCGAGGATCCTTCCTTGACATTGAGAAACACCTCTTGTCTTAGGGCGCACTCATATTATCTAAATCAAACCATGTCCCAGCACAATTGTCCCCCCCCAGAAGCACGCACTCACACTGTACTTTTATCGATCCGAAACCCGCGCACGCTTTCATCATTAGGATGTGATCGTTTTGAAAAAAGCACGAGGTAAAGCGCTCTTTAAAACACTGGAACCCATCGTAATGTAATGTCTGTGTTTTTATTCGGAGTCGTTTGGTGCCCGATGGCAGACAGTCCTCTCACATGTCATTTTGTTTAGTTGATCTGTCACATGTGCAGCTCAGACATTCACGTGACCATGCTGCACGCATAGGGTTTTTACAGAGGCAGATGAAGGTGAGTGGTAGGGCAATTGCAACTTTCCTTTTGATTCGGACTCTGGCGTGATTGAGCTCACAATGTAGCCTTCCGTGCCCAGTGTTGGTAATGTTACTTTAAAAAAGTAATTAGTTATAGTTACTAGTTACTTCTCAAAAATAGTAACTGAGTTAGGAACTGCACTACATCATTATAAAAGTAACTAATTACCAGGCAAAGTAACTACTGTGTTACTTAAAAAAAAGTTTGAATATTTCAAATAACTTGGAAGCCTCCAATATTAAATTTGCTAAATGAATGATTTGGACACTAAAGAGAAACCACAATTTTTGTGGCAGCATGTGATGATGTGATGACATTATTAGATCAAAATTAGAGACGTGGAGAGACTTTTTCTTAATCTGCATAATTTGCACATTATATAAACATTCTTGCCTTTCACCTCAACAATGGAAAATTTGTGCTTGTTATACTTTGTGTTTGGGACTGCTACCTTTGAGTTTGTTGTACTTGCCATCGCTCAGTCATTGCAGGTGTGTGGAACTCTGACAGACTGCAGTGCAAGGACCGTGCTGCCTGTAAGTGGCTAGAAGCAGCACCCGCTGCTCGTTGAGAAAAGAGGGATACATTTTCCTGCATCAGTCTCCAAACACTGCAGAAAAGATTGATAGGTTTGTCCTAGTCGCTTTTTGTAAATAAAGTTGTTAAAGGGGTTTAGAAAGTTGCTAAATCTAGTGGCAAAGTCACCAAGTTGGTAACACTGCACTGCTCGGATTGTGCATGTCTTTGTGTATGAACTCTGCCTGCCTCTGGTTGGCTAACAATGAAAATTAAGCAAATCATTGCTGGTTATGTGGTTGCCCCACCCTTCTCTAAAACACACACACCAATGATCATGAGTTATGTGTCTCCCACCCCCAACACACACGCACACACAAACACACACACACACACACACACAAACACACTAGAGAAAAATAATGCTGTTTGTAGCGCTGTTTATTTATAACGCCGTTATTCCCATCACTGTCCTCGCCTGCGCCCAAGTGAACCACGCTCCATCCCACCTCTGCAAGCTGACCTGGGCGTGATTAACCAAACTGTGCCTGGGCATGGTACAGAGCAATCACACTAGTCAAACAAACCAGGCTTTGGGGGTCAAACGCACCCAAGCATGGTTTGGTTTGGGTAATGTGAGTGCTCCCTTAGTTACTTAGGAGTCCTCTTGACTACCCCTAACTTTTCACAAATTTAGGAGCCGGTTTTAGCATTAGGAAGGGCTGGGCAATATATCGGATGGGATTGTTATGCGGGGAAGAATCACCTGCGATAATGTATGCGACATTGCCTAGCTTGTAAGTGAACTACCGCTCTGTGTAGTAAACGTCGTTCCATCTGAAATAGGTCATTTACTACTAATCACGGAAACAGCTTTACCGATGAGATGCGCATGACAGTCCAATCCGATATATCACCCAGACCTAGCATTAAGGCACTTTGGAATGGTTTTCCGGATAAGGTTAAAGGGACACTTTTTTTTTAAACAGGCTCATTTTCCAGCTCCAGTAATCAAATGTTCAATAAAAATGAAATGTTTAATTCTAGGGGAGCTGAGAATGAGCCTATTTTCAAAAAAGTGGAGTGTCCCTTTAAGATTAAGACAGGAGTAGGCCTTAGTTATATTAGGGACATTTAATTAATTCTTACATACATACCCTACAAAAACATTACTTGTGTGCATCTTGAGACAAAACAATTATACTAATATATCTAAAGATATGTCAGTGCAAGCAGTTTTTAGTAAAAACAGCTCAAGCATTTAAGGCTGGGACAAAACCTAAGCCATGTCTGGAAGACCAGTACTTTGTGAAATACTCTCAGATCAAACAGTCCTCAAATTAGGACTGACATACCCATTCTTTTTAAGAATTTCTCCTAAAAGATGATATTTTGATAAATGATGGTAACCACAAAGTTTACTTAATGGTTGGAAAAACAAATTCTATGGAAGTCAATGGGTACCGTCAACTGTGTGCTTACCATCATTTATAAAAATATCTTATTTAGTGTTCAAAAGAATAAAGAAACCTGTACAGGTTTAGAACGACATAAAAATTAGTTAATGATTGAATTTTCATTTTCGGGTGAACTATCCCTTTGATAAGTGATAAAGTAATCTTACTGTATATCTTGTATAAATACTTTGCTTTCAACTAATATAACACATGACAACAACATGGTGCACAGGGTGTATTAAGGCATAAATTTGCATGTATAAACAGTGCAAAATAATAGGAGTTGGTAGCAGCAAGAAAGTTTACGTGTCCAATGCAAATAGAAAGCACATCGAGATTTCTGTGATTTCTGAGAGATTTCTATGACAGCTTTGTTTTTGCTAGCCTGTCCAGTTGTAATGGTTATCAGAACAGTACAGATTGTTTATTAAAACATTTGTATTCTTCATATTATTTGTTTTCAATTTTAAAATGTTCTAAGATAAAGATGTTTTCAGTGGTGTACGCGAGTCCTGACATACTATTGATCAACTGGAACTCACGTCTTAGAAAATGTAGACAAAATTTAATAAAGGCAATATTTTATAAAATCAACCACAGATTGCAAGTTTCATATTTAAAATCTTTTATACATTAATGCAATATTTACAGTTAAAGAAGGGGCTTAGGATGTAGACCAATAGCATTTATGTGAAGATCAGCATGCCTCTACCTTTTGGCATGCCTCCACCTTTCAGCATGCCCATTACTCTGACCTCCTGCTACCCGTGTATCCTGCAATGTATCTCTGTGTAGGCGTAGCTGTCCGCCGCAACATCACAAAAGTAGAAACCGTTTCTAAAATGTGGTATAGCATTGCAGCTGGTTAAGACAAAAGCTCTGATTAACATGGAAAAGATACATTTTATCGCGTTGTGTAGTTAAGACAAGAGTGTTAGACATTCTCAGTAACAAAGCAAGGCAATGGTTGTTCATATTCCTTACACTGTAAAACTTTTCACTGTAAATTGGGTTGCCAGCCGTTTACTGTATTTTTACAGAACCACTTCTGTAAACAACATTTACAGTCTTGCACTGTAATTGTCAGATACAGTATAACGCTGTAATTTATTTATTTTTACAGTATACACTGTAAAACTTTACACTGTAAATTTACATACAGGCCGCTATATTGCCAGCAAATTACTGTATTTTTACAGAACTATAACCCATTCTGTATTTTACTGATATGCCACTTTTAAATTAGGAATTTATATTATATGTGTAACAGTAACAATAGTCTCAAATGGAAATGAAATACATAATACACAAATACAAAATTCTTAGAATATACAACTTTATTTTTTAAAAGCAAAGGCCATAAAATTTACATAAACATGTTTGCTGAAATGTCAGCTGTATGCATTACAATTAATAAACAGTTGACAGAACAGTTATGAATTATCAGAACATTAACAATCAAGTGATCTTATTAACTTTCAAAGAATGGAAATGTTTCAAAATATTTTAAATGATGCAAAAAAAAGAAAGTCAGGAGGGAAAATACATTAAAGGATTACTCTACTTTCTTAATAATAATAATAAGTTTATTTGAACATGTAATAAAAATACAAAAAATATACATATATATATAATAAAGTATGTATACTGTGTATACATACATTCAAAACAAAAATAAAAATAAAAATAACAGTTGAATAAGGACATGTACTTCTCAACACTTTTAACCAAAATTATTATAAATAATAAATAAAAAAAATAAAATAAAAAAAACACAAATATATTCCCATATCATTCTTAATAAAAAATCTGGATGGTTTACTCACCCACATGTCATCCAAAATGTTGATGTCTTTTTTTTGTTCAGTCAAAAAGAAATTAAGTTTTTTAGGGAAAACACTCCATGCATTTTCTCAATTTTAAAGACTCTATTGGACCTCAATAGTTTACAGATTAAAAGCAGTTTAAAATTAGCTGTTTTGATGCAGCTTTAAAGGGCTCTAAACGATCCCAACCAAGGCATAAGGATCTTATCTAGCAAACCATCATCATTTTTATTGAGAAAAATAAAAAATAAGTACTGTAAATCCATAACTTCTCATCTTGCACTAGCCTTGTGTCCCACCAGCGCAATCCAATGTAATGCTTAAGCATGTTGAAAGGTCACACGTGATGCATGCAAAACTACCGCCCCAGTGTTTACAAGCGTGGAGAAAGAGAAACGTTCAGACGTTGTTGTATGTGGAATGATAACAATTAATGTCTTTATGTCAGTTTGTTGTTTAAAATGGTCTGCAAGTGATGATCCACATTTGTGATGCGTGACCTTTTCGACATGCCTATGCATTACATGACGTCACGTTGGCGCATCACACGGCTAGTGCAAGATGAGAAGTTGTGGATTAAAAGTGCATTTTTTTTCTTGCCGAAAGTTATGATTTTTGCTGGTTAAGACCCTTATGCATCAGTTTGGATAGTTTAGAGTAGGGCTGCACGATAAATCACATGCGATAGTCATGCGCATCTCATCACCTGCTTTCAGATGGAGCAGCTTTTACTAGACAGAGACGTAGTTCACTGACAAGCAGGGCCATATCGCATACATATTATTAATGCAAATTTTGCCATGATTGTCAGTGATCTATGGCTATGTGTAGTACATGCTGCTCCATCTGAGAGCAGGTGATGGCGATTTACTACTAATCAAGGAACCGGCTTTAAGATGCGCAATGACAATCACATGCGGTTTATCATGCAGCCCTATTTTAGAGCCCTTTGAAGCTGTATGCACCCTTTTAAACTGCATTTAAACTGTAAACTGTTGAGGTCCATTAAAGTCCACTATATGGAGAAAAATTCTGGAATGTGTTACTCAAAAAAACAAACAAACAAAAAAATAATTTCTTCTTGACTGAACAAAGAAACACATAAACGTTTTGGATGACTTAGGGGTAAGTAAATTATCAGGATTTTTTATTAAAGGAGTAGTCCACTTTAAAGATGGGGCCCATTGACTTAGTAGGAAAAAAAAGTAAGTCAATGGGCCCCATCTTTAAAGTGGACTACTCCTTTAAGACAGTGGACTAATCCTTTACTGTATTTTCCCTCCTGACTT
Organism: Paramisgurnus dabryanus; assembly: GCF_030506205.2. NCBI lineage: Eukaryota > Metazoa > Chordata > Actinopteri > Cypriniformes > Cobitidae > Paramisgurnus > Paramisgurnus dabryanus. The sequence goes on from NC_133339.1 coordinate 49,112,092, forward strand.
TCTTTTTTTTGCATCATTTTAAAAGTGGATTAATTCTTTAAAGGAGCATTTCACCCTTAGAAACATTAATCTTTATTGAAAGTGCGTCATATTCATACTCGAAATGTAACAAACATTTCGAATTTGGTGCCTATTTGACCGAAAAAAGGGGTGTTTTTAGTCTCACCCCCTCAACAAAGATATTGGACTTCCTTCTTTCAATGATACAAAATGATGATTTTTACATCATTGAAAGAAGGAAGTGCAACACTGAAATCTGTATTTCTCCTGTCTCAGCGGAAACTGAGGAAATAATGCACGACCATTCAAAAACATGAGTGGGGTTCTAACTATACAAAGCTTAATGCAAATGGTTGAAGTGTCCCTTTAACATAAGCATATTGGATGAAATGCCAGCTGTACGTTTGTATTTCAATTAACAGCACATCATTAACAATGTAGGAAACTTTATTTCCTTTTAATTCAACTACACTGGATAGTGGAAGTGTCTAAAGAAAATTGCACTTAAAGTCTGTAAGTTTTCTAAGAAGAGTAGAAACCTGTGGATTCACTGTAGTGTTCTTTTTCCCTTTCTTCATCTTTGATCCACGTTCCAGGTTAATGTAGGGAAATCATCTGCAAGGCAGAAAACAAACAAGAACAATTATTATTATGTTGATAAATATTTAATAAGTCTTCTTATTTTACACAGTAATTAAAAAACAACAAATAATTCTGTATTAATAATTGTGCAATTAAATTCAATTATTTGGTTTAAACAGAAGTAATGGGGGAATATCGATGTTCCCTTTCAGTCGGTCACTACGACGTCACGTCGTGACCGACGAATTGGGAACTCGCTTAGAGAGACCAATCTGCTTCGTACTCTACTAAAACGCCAATGAACTTGGCATTGAGATATTTGCATAATGCTGGCGCCGCCCCGCCAGGTGCGTATATAAGCCAAAGGTGCAAATATGGAAATTAGCTTTTTCGCTTCGAAAGCCGGCATTATATGCTACTGAGAAGCTACTCTCAGCTCTTCTGGGAACGGTTGCTGAAGTTGATTGACAAGCAGTACTGACACAGCGGACGCTCGCAGTATTCCACTGCTCTGCATCTTTTTTGTTTTGAGTTTAGTGTGTGCGTTGCCTCTCCCTGTGCGCATCATCAGCTGAGCACCTAAGAGTGATTTCCCTAAAGAGTGAAACGTGAGAGCTCTGTGTCTTTTTAAAGACAGCCACTCTCTCGTATATTCGGAGATCAGCGTCCTTTTCAGGATAGCTTTTCCTCCGTGCGATCTTGGATGCGAGAAGTACAGGGATTCCAGTGACGGTCACGAGCGCTGTCTTCGTGCTATGGCATCGAGCACTCCGAGGCTGCGTTCGTGGAGAGCTTTTGCTCTCTCTGTGAGAGCATAACCCTCTTGGATTGCGGAGACGACTGTCGTTTCTACGGGAACGGCGTCCGCACCTTTGCAGTGCTGAACGCCGCCATGGTGCGGCTGTCAAGCGCTCGCAGGACGCTCTTCGCATCACTACGCCGAGTAGGACGGGGATGCGTCCTTCACCTACCGGCCTTCTCATCCTCAGCCGGTTGAGGCTCCGGTGGAGACTGCAGAGTCGTGTTCTGCGATTTCTGCCGAATCCATTGGACCTCCTTCTGGTCCCGTCACTTCTACAGCATCAGAGGGGTGCCCATTTTTTCCCTCCGAGGCGGAGTCGTCCTGGAGATGGCGGCCGTGCCCGCTCGAGCGGCGGAAACGGTAGAGTTGGAGGGGTTAATCCCTCTCCGCCCGAACCGTCCCGCCCACATGATTGGTACTTCGGAGCAGCCCGGGCCTCTACGGTCCTCACCTCCTGTGCCTGCCATTCCCGATGGCACGAAGAGCTGACGTGATTTGCGGCCGTCTCGGCCGTTCAGCTTCACCCCTCATCTCCCTCACTAACGGAGCCGCTAAGGGGGGATCCCTTCAGTTGAGCGGGGGGTTGCGATGCAGCTGCGTTCCTGGAGGGACCACCCAACTCTTCCCTCCCGTGTTTGTATAGACAGTCGTCCGGTTACGGGCGCTGCCCATCAGGCATGCGGAGACGCGGCTTCAGCCCTGCACGCATTAACGTACTGCAGGTTCACAAACGAAGGCTTTAGAGATATACGAGGGAAGCCGTGACCTTCAGTCGTGCGATGTCCACCACAGTGTTCAAGATCGCCACCTTTGGCTATGTCTGGCTTATATGACGGAACAACTTCATGAATGCTCCTGTCTCACAGACCGGCCTCTTCGGCGAGCCCGGGGAGTCGTACAGCTCCGCTGCGCAGACTGAGGCGATCTCCTAGGTCGTGCTCCGGCGGATGAGAGCTGCCCTTGGTCCACCAACGCCGGCTCCTCAGTCTGCCTCTCGCCGTCGGCGTCCTGCGGCGGCCACCTCTGTTCTCCTCCTCGGACCCCATCTCGGCAGCGCAGGGGAACCGGTCGTCAGCAGCTCGCCCCGCCCGCTTAGCCGCTTCCCGTGAAAATCGGGAGTTTGTGGCCAGAGACGGGCGACCCGGAGTGGCAGAGGATCACTCTTCAGGAGACGGTGATTCGCTCCTTCCCCCGGTAGAGGGTCGGGTGGAAAATCATTGGTTTGCATCTGTTCCACCGGCTGTCCAGCCGGTACCCACTTAACCACACATAAGAGTGCATTCCTCTTCCCTCTCCAGGTCTCCAGAGGATCGAGAGAGCCGTGAGCGGGCACAACAGCTCACCCTACCTCTCCTCTATCGCCAGCGGGTGTTTTCCGGAGTCTGCGCTCTCCGCGCAGGAGACCAGACGACCGTCATCCTCAGCGGGCTCAGGTCAGTGTCACACACACACACATTCTGTAGATGTTTATGCTGTCACAGCAGACGCACCGGGCAGTCTCACCTGTCTCGCTTCGCTGCCCCACCGCGGGTACTTCGGTAGTGTCGTTAATTCTCCTCGTACGGTCCCGGGATGCTTCGCTTCAGTTCCCAGCCCGTCTCGTTGGGTTTTACGCACTATCCGCCTCGGTTACGTAATACAATTACCGGCACTCCCCCAAATTCTCGGGCATTCGTTTCACTATAGTGAAAGCGTCCGATGCACATGTACTGCGTGCAAAAGTCGATGTCCTGCTGGCGAAGGACATTTCGAGCCGGTCCCTCTTACCGAGAATGATGATAAGGTTTTTCCAGCCTTTATCTCATATTACCCAAAATACGCGGTGGGTTACGACCGATTTATTTACGCACCGGTTCTACAAATGTGATCATTTAGGATGATAAGCCGAGGCTCGTATTTCAATATTCAAATCGGTTTGCAGCCTTAGACCTGTAGACGTGTACTTTGTGTCCATCTCCCTTCGCCTTAGACCGTTTTTTGCTCTGCGTTCGTGGGGTGGGCATATTAATACTAAGTACACCATTCGAGCTGTCTCTCTCTCCCCGTGTCTCCATGAAAGTGCTAGTCATGGCATTAAAATCTCCGAGAGAGAGAGCGTTGTTCGCATTCTGCTTATATTTACGTCAACTATAATGGCTCGTTCTTGGCAGACGTGCGCGAACACAGAGATTTAATGTTTCAGCATCTCGCTCGTTCAAGTCATCAGGTCAGCTGGGAAAAGAGCAACTTTGCCCCGTGCAGAGGATCCTTTTCTCAGTATGGAAATAGACTCGATCGATTTATTGGCGTGTTTTACAAGAGCGCGCAACCAGTCAGTTCTGACTTGCCTCGGTTTAATTCGAGGGAAGTACGCGGTCCCTCTGAAACAATTTCAGAAGCTCCTGGACATATGACAGCATGCTGCGGCTGTGACACTGCTCGAGCTGCTTCATATGAGACCGCTTCAGCATTGGTTTTACGATCGAGTCTTGAGGAGAGCGTGGCGCAACGGCATACACTGTGTAACCATTACACCTGCGTGTCATTTCTATTTTACCCCGTGTCAGACCCAGCATTTCTGATAGCAAGATATGCCCCTGAGTCGGGTCTCCTGGCATCCTGTAGCACATACAATGCCCCCAGCACGGGATGAGCAGCCACGTATGACGGGCTTGCAGTCTCAGGGGTGTGCATAGCACCCCAACTGCCGCGAGGGGTGCGCTGTATATCTGGGACTTGTACGCTCCGCTATGGAGATGCGAGGGAAGGATGTATTAACCGACACCGACAACATTGCGACTGTTGCGTTATTTACCGTTAAGGCGGTTTTTGCGCTCTCGTCACCTGTCGCATCTCGCTCGTCATCTCCTCCTTTGGAGTCAGAAGCATCTGAGGTCCCTTCGTGCCATTTACATCCCGGGTTCGCTCAATACAGCGGCAGTCGCGCTTTCCCGAGCTGCGCGCCCCGGTGAATGGCGACTCCACCCCCAGACGGTCCAGCTAACTTGGAAGAAGTTCGGTCGTGCGCAGATATATCTGTTTGCGTCGCCGCACGATACCCACTGTCGCCGGTTTTTATTCACTAACCGAGGGCAGCCTCGGTGTGGAAATACGCATTCACTCCAGTGAGCTTAATCGCACAGACACTGTGCAAAGTCAGGCAGGACGAGGAGAGCCTTTCGTTAGTCGCCCCGTACTGGACGACCAGGAATTGGTTTTCAGAGTTAATGCTCCTCGCGACAGCCCCTCCCTGGCGAATTCCCCTAGGAAGGACTTTCTTTCTTTAGGAAGGGGCACATTATGGCACCCGCGCCCCGACCTGTGGGATCTCCATGTATGGTCGTTGAGTGCGTGCAAGGTTTAGGTGATTTATCGCAAGCGGTATCTAACACCATCGACGCGGTACGAGCACCGTCCACAAGACGGGCTTACGTGCTTAAATGAAACCCTTTTCGTCACCTGGTGCTCTTCGCAACGCGAGGACCCCAGAGAATGCTTAACATTGTGCTTTTATATATCTTCAACATAGGTTAGATGGTAGGCTGTCACCCTCCACCATTAAAGTTGATATCGCCGCTATTTCTGCTCATCACTCGCTTATTAACGGCAGATCAGTTGGCAGCATGATTTGGTCATTAGATTTTAAGAGGCGCTCGCAGGCTAAACCCCTCGCGCCCTCCCTCTATTCCTCCTGAGACCTGTCCATGGTGCTGAAGCCCTACTACAGGTTCCGCGTTCGAGCCTTTGCAGTCTGCGAGTCTGAAGTTTTTGTCAATGAAAACTCTGACCCTGCTAGCATTGGTCTCCGTGAAGAGAGTAAGGAATTTACATGCATTCTCTGTTGACGATTCGTGCCTTCAGTTTGGTCCTGCTGTCTCACTGAGACCCAGACCAGGCTACGTGCCCAAAGTTCCCACCACTCCCTTCAGAGATAAGGTGGTGAGCTTGCAAGCGCTGCCCCCCGGAGGAGGGCAGACCCAACCATGGCTTTATTATGCCCCGTACGAGCGTTACGCATCTGAGCTCAGTATGGAAGGCCATCAAGCCAAAAACGCGTAATAATTTGTTTTGCCTTCCTCCGCTGCCTTGGCAGCCTGAAGTTGCGGAGCATCCGGTGCCAGCCTCTCACTAGCTGCATCCTCGCGAACCTGTGTTTGGCTCGGGCATCCACATTGCGTCCCACCGGGTTCCTTTGTGAGTATTTTTCCGTGGGGTTAATCCTACTAGCCCACGTTTCCCTCAGCAGAGCACTGCTTTGCTTACACAGCCACGGCTGTCATTTATACCTCAACTACGGTTGACTTTCGCCCACCAATAGCCCTTAACGGGGCGGTGGCTTCCGCACCGTCCCTATACCGCTCAGATAGGGCGCTTCCCAGTCGCTGGCACTACTGTGGGGTTAAAGGAACATCTACTGCCTGGCCTTCTGCCTTAAAACCTAATTCTCCTTATCCTTAAGTGGAACCGGAGGGCTTTACGCAGACACTGGAAGAGGTCAGCCCTCAGTGGCGTTTTGGTAGGGATTCCCAATTCGTCGGTCACGACGTGACGTCGTAGTGACCGACTGAAAGGGAACGTCTCGGTTACGTATGTAACCCTCGTTCCCTGAAGGAAGGGAACGGAGACGTCACGTCCCGTCGCCACAGGGCTGCTCCCTGCTGTTTATCGGCCGGTCACACTTTCCGGCTTTCTCAGCGAAATGAAGCTAATTTCCATATTTGCACCTGTGGCTTATATACGCACCTGGCGGGGCGGCGCCAGCATTATGCAAATATCTCAATGCCAAGTTCATTGGCGTTTTAGTAGAGTACGAAGCAGATTGGTCTCTCTAAGCGAGTTCCCAATTCGTCGGTCACGACGTGACGTCTCCGTTCCCTTCCTTCAGGGAACGAGGGTTACATACGTAACCGAGACGTTCTGTTAAAAACAACAAATCACTGGTCAAAATGGAAATGTGACATTGCAAGCATAAAGGTGACATTGTTTTGTAAAGGTGTAAATCAAGTTGCAGGCATAAGAAAAAAGTTTGGCAACATTGAACTGTTAATCTTAAGCGTAATTCATGTCTTGTAAAACTTCATATTTAGGCTATATAAATATAACTGTATTCATCTGACCTCAGTTTTTCTGCATTTACACGTTTGGCATGGATTTTTGGGCTGAAATACTGCAAAAAGCATGGCAAGTGTGCAAACAGTGGCATTCTTTCAAAAATGAATCACACAGAATCTGTCTTATGTACTATTCGCACGGGATAAGTATTATCTGGGGACCTAATGGCCCTCATTTATCAAAAGTGCGTACACCAAATTTCCAGCGTACACCTTGCGTACACCCAAAACCACGGTGACTTTGAGATTTATCAATATGGACGTTGGCGTACGGCACGCTCAAATCCTACGCCAGCTCAGGAGGTGGTGTACGCACATTTTGAGTTAGTGCAGAAATGCGCAAAAACTTCCTAACACCACAAAACGTACTGACAAACTAAAATATATGATATATTATGACCCACTGTAAAAAACATAGTAATTATAAACTTCAGTGTTTATTTTTATGCAACAATGTTCAATGTTTAATTTGTGAGACTTTACCAAAGCATTTGATTTGTATGCATATGTATTCCTTCAGTTGAGAGCCTGTGCGCTTTACCTGATGTTTCAGAGCGAGCATGTGAACGGAGCTTAGTGGGAGCGGAGCGTTGAGCGGTGCGGTAATATTACCATCAAAGCGCCTTTCCGAAAATTCCGCTCCCTCTGCACCGCTCGTTGAACCCAGAACGCCCTTTGATAATTTGCTAGTTCGAGAATCTGTAAAAACGTCTAGCAATAAGTAATGGAATTCAAGCCTTATACATAAATGTAAAGTAAAAATCAAAGTTAAGATTGAGCAGGAAGAAAAAATTGAAAGGGACTGCGGAGAGACTGTAAAGAGTTAGCAAATATTCTTCCTGGAATCTGAAGCGGCACATTGCAAGAAAGCACAAGGATGTGCTACGAAAACATGGTTCCATTCGATGATAAATAAATACAGATGAGGTAAGGTAAAATGCTTGTGTTGAATGGAGCCGTAAATCCGATCATGATGACATGCGGGCAAAATTATGGCCACGAATAATTTTTTATGCTATGGACACTTCTTTTTCTTATTTAGTCTAAAGTATGGCCATAAATTTAGAATTTGTTCCCAATATTCAACAGTTTGTTCCTTGGAATTAATTATTATAATATTTAGAATATTTCGTAATTACTATTACAATTATTATTACTTCAAATTATGAATTAGCTTAGCTAAAACATGTGGATGTCGTGGAAACAAATTGTTAATTTGAATTATATCCGGAGCTCCGTATCAAACTGGATCTAAGATACAGCTAACAAACAACTGTATGTAAATACAGAACAACACACTACAAAAGTTACTACATCATTTTAAAATATTATAAAAAAAAAATTAACTGAACCATTAAGCAGACATAGAATTTAGATGTAGGCAACAGTAAATAATAATAATAATAAATAATTATTCTTCTAAATATCAATTAATAATAAAAATAATAATAAGAATATTACAAATTGTCATCCAATTATTAATGTGTCTTTAATCCCACTCTTTAAACTGCCAAATAAAACAATTTTGTTTCTTTTCACTTCCCCGGATTCTCTTCTTTGCCGTCTTTCGTGTATCAATGGCGTAAAATGAGGGCGTGGGGGAGGCGGAGACTTGAATTTATATGGGCTTGTTATTCTAATGACGCTCGTTTTCGGCCGCGGCATTTATGAAGGGCAGATATTGCGTACACCTGAATATCAATGGTACGCACAGTTTCATAAATCAGGCGGTGAGAGGAGTGTAAGCATAATCTTACGCCAACATATACGCCCGTTTCTACGCAAGAATGATAAATGAGGGCCATTGTGATTTAAAAATTACCTACCTACGTCTGAGATTCGTGTGGCCGGTTCGCACGGGATAAGCAAAGCCTGTGATTTCACTTCAATTTACTGACTTATCTCCCAAATATAATGTTGAGGCTTTGCATAACACTATCACGCAACACGCTGTTAGAGGTACCTTTACCAAATCATTTCGTTAAATCATTGAATGTGTGAAAAAAGTGACACTGAAATGACAGAATAGCGTCTTCTGCCTCTAGATGCAGTTTTAAAGATTAAAATTAATGTATATGATCAACACAAATACAAGGCGCAAAAATATAACTGATTGCTTACCAGCATTAAATAAATTAATAAAAACAACCAGCTTTTAATAAAAACAAGGTTTTTTCTTTGTGTATCAACAACGTCGGCTCCGAGGACGAGGTAACAGCAGCATGTAACGCCGATGGCTTTTAACTGACTGGACTTGACTCTCGCCTGGGCATAAAGATATGCAAGTTTTTCATCAACAATATCTGCATGAAACATAAACATGATGATCATCAACCGACTCGACTGTTTCAGCACTTCATCTACGGAGGGTCTGCTTTATTAACTGCTTTCCGTTTGCTCCGCGTGAGCTACATTTTTTTGTTCTGTACTTTTTACTCGCATATGTTTCTACATATTTTCGACCAAGGAACACACAGAATATAATATAAGTTATTATAGATAGCAGTTAAGCTTGTTCTGAAATGATGAAAAAAGCCAAATGACTAAAAAGGATCTCTCCAACTTAATTTCATAGATACAAATTAAAAATGTCCTATATTAATATGTATTGCCTTCTGTATTGCATTCGTTCTGTACACGTGCACAAATACTGCATAATTGTAATTTCTTCAAGACACTGTGTTCTGTATTGACAGATTCTTTGTAAATTTGCACTTAACAAGCAAAACAACCTCAGTGCATCTCGTTGTTCTGGATTTAAATAATTATTTTATTTTAATAACCAGAGGGTTGTGTATACAACGCTATTGAGCCACCCGAAATCACCACAAATGAAATTCCTTTACCACGACAGACCTAAACTTAGAGATCGCAAATATTGACAGTTCTGCATATTTTTAATATTAATCACCAAGATGGACGAAAGAGACTGATTAGAAGTTTAAAATCAGAAACATACTAATAAAGCCCTCAAGTTTCACCATGAAAGCCAAAAAAATCGGAGGGATGTGTCTCTGTATGTGCGCTTCACAGCTGCCGTGCGAGAGGCACAGAAACTGAGAAAAAAATAAAATAAAAAAGGCGCACTGGTAACAAATGCTGGCCAAATTACAGAGATGCCAATTCGCACGGGACTAATATTATCAGAGGACCTCGGCGTTCGGTGAAATATGGTAGGTCATTTGCGGAGGAATTTTCACTTTACAAATTACAGACATGGCCGATTCGCACGGGATTAAGATCACAGACAACCTCCGTAATTATTACAAATCACTAGAGGTCACCAGGTAATACTAATCCCGTGCGAATAGGGCTTTAGTGTGTAAAATAAACCAGCTTTTATAAAACTATTTCCTGAAATAACTTAATATCTACTGGGCTACCGGCAGTGTTGGGTAAGTTACTTAAAAAATAATTTGATTACATTACTGATTACTTCATGCAAAAAGTAATCTAATTACTTTACTTTTAAGTTACTTTGACAAAATCAAATGAAAAAAAGCTACAAATTAATTAAATTAAATTAAAATTAAAAGCTAAATTAATTAAATACATTTTAATTAATTTTACAACACTTAATTTGTAATGCTAGTAACGTAATTTTGTTGTCATTGGTAACTGTAATCAAATTACATACATTTAATATGTAAAGCGTTACGTTACTGCGTTATCAGGGAAAGTAATTAGAGTACAGTAATGCGTTACATAGTAACGTGTTATACCCAACTCTGGCTACCGGATACTGAGACAACTACGGCCGTTATTCAACAAATCATGAAAGAGAAAACAACGAGTCATTTAAAGCCTCATTTGATAGCCACGCCTTTCCACAGGCGCTAGCAAGCTCAAATGAGTGAGAGAATTATGACAAAACTGTTAATGTCAGGTTATTTGAGGAAATAGTTTTACCATCTGTTAGGGTGGCCATTCGTGCCAGTTCCGCTGGACACGTCCCGAACATGTTTTCGGGTTCGTTCTCCGTAAGTCGTGTTGGTCGACCGCATACGTCATCAAGGTTTAATATTTCGGGTTTAATTTCAGAAAAGCAATCTTAAAAGAAATAAATCTTAATTTTCTAATGTATTTTAACTGAAATGATAGGACCTCGATGATGTATGCATTCGAGCAACGCGACTTCCGGAGAACGCACCCGAAAACATATTCGGGACGTGTCCGGCGGAACTGGCACGAATGGCCACCCTAACCTTGTATGCAACAAGTAATTTACACATTTAAAAGTGGTTTATTTTACACACCGAGACAGATTCTGCCCAATTAATTTGTATTTGTCGTTCATAAAATAGTGTTTGCAAAACTTGCAATGCTTTTGGCAGTATTTCAGCACAAAAACCATGCCAAAAGTGTAAGCGTAGAAAAACTGAGGTCAGATCAATACAGTTCATACTTACTTATTTAATGTAAATATGAAGTTTCAGTTTTACGCTTTGCATCTTGATGCAGACCTTCACAATATGTAAAAAAAATAATTTTAACATATGAATGGGAAATGTGTATCTAACCTCTGAACAAACCCAATGGTGCATGCCACCGCTTCCAGATCCTGGAGGTTAAAATTGTAGAATGAGGCAAATCTGATCGTTGCAAGACCAGAGAAAAAGTTGCGCTGCTCTCCTTCACACACAACCTGACCGTACATGCTCAACATCCAGCGCTGGTTGCTTAGAGACGGACCTGAAATCGACCAAAACAAAAAAGATAAAATATTTAAAATAAAATTTGTTTCTATTTTTGTGATGTTATTTAGCCATTTACAAATATAACTATTAAACATAACTTGAGCTCAACCGATGCAAATACAGATATTAGGTTAAAATGTGTATATTACAGGACAATACAAATATACTACAGTATATTGTACTGGTACTGTATACAGTACCAGGCCAAAGTTTGGACATGGGAAGTAAGTTCAAACTTTTGAGTGGTACTGTATTTAGAAGTATATTACATACATATACTATACATCACTAAATTTGAGTGATAATTGCAAAAATATGTTAATCAAACACTTTTAAATGACGTGACAACGAAGTAATGGAGGTGGGGGTTACAATTTAACTAAACTTTAATATCTGAGATAAGTCTGACATCATTTCACTTATAGGCTAATAACTTTAAAATACAAATAAAACTATATTTGTGATGAATGTATGCTACAACCACAACGTTTTCATATCAAAGTAACTTAACTTGGTGTATATTTGAGAACAAGCTGAAATGTTTAGTTCTTTACGTGTATTACAAGCTAACTTAAGCTAAATCACAACGCACCGACAGACAGCAACATTTATTGTGTTGTTTTAGGGCAATTCACATTATCATGTTTAGTCGTCAAAAACGAAAGAATTAACAGACAGATAAGTTACAAAAACATCTTTATCAACGTGTCGTGTGCTGTCTGTTAAGAGTTTAGCAAGTTAGCGTAACTTGTGGAGTGACAACAACGCAGCTCCTAAAAATAGCCCACTCGTGCAAACCGTTCAGAAATGCAATCGAATAAAACAACAGTGTCTTACCGTGTCAATGATGCACAGTCAGTCAATCTTCGTTTATCTTCATCACAGACACATTGTATTCTCCCCGTCTTCTTGTTGCATGCATAATCCTCTCATTTCTGCCGCGTCGTCGTGTAACTTTTAATTGTTCCGTGTACGTTTTCACATCACACGCAGCTATAGATTAAAAGTTGAACGCGTTGTCTTCATATCGTTGTTGTTTATATGAATAACCAATCCTAACAAATAAAGGGCGTCCGAACTTCCGAAGCACTAGCTCTGCTTACATTCAAATATTGAGCGCGAAGGAAATCAATCCCACAATGCATTGCTTTTACAGTATTATTCTGTATTACGAATTTTGCATGCTGAAAACAGGACAATTCTGTAAATTTACAGACATTCTGTAAATATTTGTAAATATACAGTCTAACACTGTTTTTTGAAAATTCGCTGTAAATTTACAGAAAAGTTTTACAGTGTATACACTCTCAGCAGTAACCAGTTCACACACGGCCAGTCCAAACTGGCATACACCTCTGCTCCGCTCTTACGGCGCATTAACACGGGGCATAAACGTTGACGCTTCCCATTCACTTTTAACGGCAGAAGTTGAACATTTCTCAACTTTTCAAGCGGCAACGCGTGCGTCAGCCAATCATATCGCCTTATGCAAATAACCTAGGCAGAGCCAGCCAGTTACGTTTATGGAAGACCGGAGCTTGTGTTGCGGCCACAGTGATTGGCTGTTGGCCACACTTCAGACAAGCCTTCCGTTAAGCGTTAACGCTTACGCCCCGTGTGAATGTACCGTTAGGCCAACTGCCTGAGGCTGTTTTCACATATGTTGGTGCGTACCGTGGTGCGGCCTCGGAGGGCACCAAAATACATTGTATCATTTTTCAGTTAGTGCGGTCCGTGTTCACATATATATTTTTTGCTGTACTCGAAATGCCGCACCGTACACCATGTGACAACGGTCAGCCCTGTCATTGGTCTCTGACAGCTCTTACCGTCTCATGACCACCCCCACGTTTCCACGACAACCAGCCTGACAGGGAGAGCGCAGCTATCAAGATGTGGAGATAAACGATGCACGTCTTTGCGAAGTTTCTTTGCTTTAACGCGAAATTGGATAGCTGTTCTATTAAAGTTTTTCTCACGGAGCCGTTTGCTAAAAAGCCCGTAATGTCACTATTTGTCTGTGGAGGACAGCTATGCATTTATAAAATCATCAGCTCAAACATAAAGGAGACTGCGAATCTCTGCCACGGACCAGGATTGGCTTGTTTGTTGTTAACCCACAATATAACACCCGGCTCACGTCACAACGGAAGCCCAGTGGCTCAAACATGTGGAGGACTTCCTGTATTTGGTTTGGCCCGAGGTCCAGCAGTGTTCACACCACAGGTGGGTCGCCCCAGAGTTCGGCGACAGCTGCTTCGAGACCACCTGTTTAGAGCGGTCTCGGAGCGGCCTTTAAGTGCGCACCCGAGTGCGGCTGTTGTGTTCACACTGACCCAAACGAACCGTACTCAGAGCGACATGTCATTTGGGCCGACCTAAACAGTGTATATGTGAAAACACCCTGAGACCTTCTCTGCCAAATCACTGCTTGCCACAGAGCAACATGGGGATGATGGAAAGACTTGGCTAAAGTCCTCCCTGGACTTTAGTAAGGGGCTACAATGACGCCATTTAATAGAGCCTATTAAAAGAAATAAATCACAGGACTGTAGAGATATGAAAAACAGTACTGGCTAAACATTTTTCACAATGGCATGCAAGAGGTTTAAACCTGGTGCATCACATCCTCAGTCCAGGTAAAACATTTGGAAACAACAGTCTGTCTCTGTGGATATCTATGAAGACACAATAAGCATTGTAGTCAGAAGTAACTTAAAAAGTAATTGTGGCCCTTTTCTTACTTTGTCATTCTTTGGGATGCAGTGCCATTTTGCGGAAATGGTTTGGATGGAGCTTAAAGCATGCTGTGTGAGCACTCACTTCCAGTAAGGTTTGGCATTATGCACCGTAAGCTTCAGCCTTAAATTATTTTCATTAACAGCTCTTTCAAGAGAAACATATTTTTTTTGTCTGTGATACCTATGAGAGGCTGTTGGGGTTATGGAGCTCCACCAATGAGAAAAAAACATTTCATAGCTAAAGGTTAGAGGTCCCCAGCTGGAAAACCAATGAATATACTATGGCCAGCAACCCCTCCAAAGGCCTACAAGGCAAAATAGATCTAAAAGCATAATTTGATCAATTCAATTTTATTTATATGACGCTTTTCACAATTGGTAATTTTTTCGAAGCAGCTTTACATTAATAGAAGCAGGGGAAAACACAGAAACGCTGACAGACAATATAAGTAGCAAAATACAGCCGCTATGAATAAACTTTACAAGTGAGCGTACATTATCAAGTGATTGATAATGTATCGTAAACAAGAGGGTGCTTCGTTAAGCCAATGTCAGCTGACGGGGTTGAAAAACATCATCATAAAGGAAATCAATACAACATGCCAATATTCATTCTTTACACATATAGACTGAAATTTAAATCACAATCCATTATTGCTTAACATCTCTACTAAGACATCTTTAAGAAAGGATTGTGAAGGTATTTTAAAAATGGTTATTTTTAAACTTTTCCTTTACAAGCAATATGGTCTGAAAAAATAAAAGCAGGAGATTTTCATCTGTGACGTGGGACTAATTCCTGTTATGTGATTGGAAAGAGTCACGACGAGAAAACAAAAAAAAACAGGTGGGGTTGGAGAAAATCCCCTTTCGCACAAGCTTCTCAGATTAATTCAGAAAAAAACATCACAGTAGGTTTCTCTCAACACAAGGCTTCATTTAACATGAAATACTCCAACAGACACACACCAACCCCCTTCCGAATAACCAATTGACTGCCATGCTGACCATGTTTTCCCTCCTAAATTGTTTAAAACAAAAAGCTTATTGCTTAAGTAAAAAAAAGTCTCTGTGCACTTTACAAACACGTTCCCTGTGGACGTCCTCTACAATGTAATCCAAAAGTGGCGGTGCAGCATGTTAGGGGTTGAATGCACACTCTCTCACTTTTACCCTGTATTTCCCAGGACTGTATGACTCAAGACACAGCAATTAAGGCTTGCAGCAGCCCAAAGGGCTGATGCCAAACCTTGCCCACCACAGCCCTTACAATCGAATTACTGGGGGAGGGAGGCATGATGTCATTGTAAGGCATGTTGAAGGCCAATCAAAGCCTGAGAAAATTGTGTCAACCTTTGTTGAGTCTCTCCATTCAACACTAAAGAAGTGCAGTGAATTGAGATTGGCGGAGAGGTTATTTATCCTGAGTGTGAAAAAAGAAACAAAAATAAAAGGCAAGCAAAAAGGGAACAGCATTGTCGGTATGCTAATGGCGTTGAGCAGAGATTGCAGCATAAAGATTTAATGAAATTTATTTGCCAAAACATTGGTGCTTGGCAAACACTATTGTTTAAGCGTTAAATGGCACAACAGAGAACAGGTCTGATGAACTTAACATAATATGATTTTAGTGGATAGAGAATACAATCCATCTCTATACATACAGTATGCGCAGATACACTGGGATTAATCTCACAAAAGAAAATTTTGTTTATATTTAGAACTGAAATAAAAACATAACACTAAAATACCATTTTAAAAATGTTTTAAAGATATTTTGAATAAAAGGATGAAGCAAAGTTAAAATATTCTTTCTTTAATATATTTATTTAATATTAGTATAAATTAAATCCAGTACAGCAAATACAGGTTCTACAGACCTCAACTTCTTAAAGTCCTTCCAAAAAAAAAAATATATTTTTTATACAGCAATGGAAATTGCAATGCTTTGTTTGCTTGGGTTTTCTTATAATAAAGATTACTCTTAAATATGAGGAATGCAACATGCTATAAAAAATATGCTAAAAATGTCATAGAAGAACAATTTTTGCCTGTATTGTACCATTTAGAAACCTTAACATCTGAAATACTTTTCTGTTTCAATAAAGTTAATTCGTAGTGGAACATTTTTTTTCAGACTATTAGCCGTTTCTCAATATGCGTTCTTGTCTGTACTTGTGTTCTTGTGGACTTGTGAAACGTCATCAGTCGCGGCCCAAGTACTGTTCCAATTCAAAGTTCGCATCAAGCCCAAGTTCACATAAAATCCCTGGATGTGTTCTTGATCCGCCCATTTTATCGAGGATGCATCAGAGGAGACTTGTGTGGACTTATGACAGCAAAGTTTCCCAGAATGCATTTCGCGTTAGGAGTTCGTTCTTCCGAGTCTGAACTTGCAAGTTCGAAGTACGAAGGACACAAGTCCGAGTTCGGCGTACTTGGTTTTGAGAAACGGCTTATGAAAAGGTAAGAAAGGAATGGTTATTTTAAGAACATTTGACTGGGGAACCAAAAATGATTCTTCTATGACATTGTTGTAAAAAACCTTTTTGTAGCATCTTTACTTTTAAGAATGTATATACATATTTGATTAGACAACTCTCCAAATTTAGATTTATGACATTACATTGTTGTTGCAGAAACACTGAATAGACATGGATGTGACATGCAAGTATTGTGTTTAAGGTCAACAAAACCCTTGCTTAATAAATCTGTGGGCTGATGACAGTGAAAGCAGGATGTCTGCCTTACACACACACACACACACGCACGCACGCACGCACGCACGCACGCACGCACACACACACACACACACACACACACACACAGATTATAGCCACAGTCAGATAAGACTTTGAAATCTCATTTTTCAAACTTTACATGGTGTGGGTGGATATTGAGTAGCTGATTGTGTGTAAAGATGTTGATAATGTCTGTCAAGGACAGCACTGAGTGGAAATTCCAACAGTGCAATTATTACCAATGTCAAGATTACTTATAAACTTTGAATGTGTTTATTATTAGCATTTAACATCTTTTTCTCACTGCACAAGGACATCCTAACAGAGACTGATAATGTGAAGCTTTAGGACTAAACATTGGCTTAATATGTCAAGATTTTGTCATTTCAGTAAAAAATTTTTTTTTCTTTCAGTTAAAATGTTATTGCCATCCATTCACAATTTACAAGGTAAATACTGTTTTATTAACACATTATTAACTGTATTATTATTTACACATTAAAAAATCTAGCATATATTAACTGTTAATTAACTGAAATGTAGTATTTTTAAGGAATATGCTTTTAAGAAAGCCAAAAATAGTTATAATTTGATTAAAAAATTTCTTTTGCTGCTGTACTGTAGATTCAGATGTGCAGAAAAAATATTCCATACAGATACAATATGCTTTTTAAATGGAACTGGTTCTTAAAAAAAGAAAAAGTCAGTTCCCATTGCTGTACTTCTCTGCTTTGGAGAACAAGAGGCAAAATGTGACATATTGCTTTTTCTGACATAATGTATGATTCAAAGCCAGGTTTACAAATACATCAAAGCCCATTATTTGCCAAAAAATAAGCAAAAATGGTACAGAATTCATGGAATCCATCGTCTGTAGTGGTGAGTTACTAGTGAATGACAGCATAGTGATTGATCAGACAAATGTGTTCCTCTCATATGAATCACCAAATCTGCAAAAACAGAAGAACACATTCAGTTTTATTAGTGCTTTTCTTATATAAAGAGAATATAGGAAAATAACAACAATTACTGAGCATTTCACAATTGTCAGAATGTGTGCTACTTGGATATTAAACACATGACCTAATAGTACTGTTAATAGCCAATCACACAGAACAGTGTGGTGCGGTTAACCTTTAAAAGTGCACCACACTACCTTTATTTGATTGACTTTATAAAACGGCAGTGGGCTGTACTTTTGATGTTGCTAGACAACCACTGAATTAGATCTCCTGTCAGTCAAGGATTAAAGCATGAATGCTCTTAAAACTTTGGTTTACTGTTAACAGTCATATTAGCAAAACCTTAAAAAAGAGGGCACTTGCTCTGACCTTGATCTAGAGTGAGAGGTGCACAAACACACAGAAGAAAAAGCAGTCAGCTTTTTGTTGTTCCAAGCAACTGTAAACTTCTCTAACCACAACGAAAGGCCCACCTTTTTCCTCATTCGATTGGACAAAATAACAAAAAAACGTGAATGACGTTGGTCGCTTTACCGCAGCTAAAAAAAAACTTTAGGCGCTCAGAGCACTCCTGCAAAGACACAAGACGCACCAGGCACGCAAAATGTGAGGTGCTCGGAGCGCATAAACAGCATGTTACATAGAAAACTATTTAAAAAAGGCACCTCTCTCTGCCATAGACACGTTCTGTCTGATCGGGGGCTTAAGCTTGCAAGACAACATTTTTTTTATTTTAATGCTGTGTATGCATACATAGGACATTAAACAGCAGACACAAAATAACAGAACTATAAAGTCCACTATACTAAAAGAACATTGTTACAAAAAATTTGCAAATAATCACCCAGAAAAACCACCACCCAGCAGCTTTGAGGCTATGAACATGCCCCTACTGTACCAATATCCAGAAAACACTGAATTGTCCCTAGCAATAATTTTGACCAAATAATCAATCTATATTTATATAGAATTAAATTAAATTTTATTTATTTGTTTAATTGTTTCAAAGAAGCTTTACAGTGATAAAAGCAAGAGGAAAAACAGAAAAATCAGGGGACAACTAAAGTAGCAAAGTGCAGCTCTAAGTTTAAACCGTAGCGAGCTGAGTAATAATGTAATGTAAAGAAGAAAGTTAAGTAAAACTGCAATAAGCCATTTTCTGACACAAAATGTAATTATACTGTAATAGAGGTTTCAGATGCATCACAGTGTCATTCAGCTAGTCATTTGAGTTTAGTTCAATTCAGATTTTTACACATTTGTTGATATTTTAATCTCAATAGTATTTTGTAATTTAATTTCTTCATATTTGCCTGTTCAGGCACAAAGATTACGTGTTTAATCGCCTCTGCCGTAACTGCGGGAAAAAGCAAGCATTCATTCATCTACTTGATGTGATCTTTAACATGTAGCCTAAAGTTATCTATGGTCTCTGTTCATCTGTTCTCTTCACAAATAAATACACATTTTAACTATGCTCATCTGGTTCAAGTTCATGATTAAAAATTAACATGTAAACAAAAAATATTAATTAGTATAATTTAAATAGGGGAGAGTGGGGTAAAGTGAGACATCGGGTAAAGTGAGACACCCCCTGTATCTAGGCAACGGAACACATTTGTGGTCCTATGACCATTATGTTTTTAAGCCCCTCAAATTTCCCCTTGGCCATGAAGGACAGGACCTCATGCTGCTGTGGTTAACATGTTTTTTTCACAAAAATATATTTTTTGCTTGTAAAAGTAAATTTTCTTGCTGTCAACTTAATCAACTGTTGTGCCAAAGCAAATTGATTCAGGTAGAAAAACTTATATCACACATGTTTATGAACTACCAACATATAAAACCTTGTGTTGATGCTAGCTGAAGATTAGCCTGAATTTCCAAGAGAGAGAGTTTTTTTCCAAAATGTGGTGGTGGGGTAAAGTGAGACAAATGATGTGGGGTAAAGTGAGACACGAGGCACAAGTTCAGTTTAGTCTAAAACATATTTTAATGTAATATTACATTACATATGTTTTATTTTTAATTTTATAAACATTGCAGAAAAACCATTACGCCTAGTCAATACACCAGGAAGACAGCCTGGGGAAAAACACCCCTTGAGGAGATGGAGAGTGCAGCTGCTTAGGTCAAGGAAGGAAAGAATTCTCTAATGCTATGTACACACCAAACGCGAGGCATCATGGTACTGTGGGTTCACACCAGACACAAGTTCAACAATTTGCGGAAGTAGATTACATACAAAGTCAATGCAAAGATGCAATCAGACACGTCCTCGCATGTGGCGATGCGAATGACGTGATATGGGTGGCGCGTTTTCCACGAAAACACGCGCTATTCGCCGCAAACATGTCTTCGCCCAATTTGAAAATATTCAACTTGAGCGAAAAATTCCATTACACAATGTTAAATCCTGCGAGTAATCTAGATCAAGTAACGCACTGCCCCGCATTTGGTGTGTACGTAGCATTATTTGCAAATTTTTCGTTCGAGATAAATATTTTCAACTTGGGCGAAGACATGTTTGAGGTGAATAGTGCGTGTTTTCGCGGCAAATGCTCCGCTCATATGGCGTCATTCGCATCGCCCCAGGCGAGGATGCGTCTGATCGTGTCTTTGCATTAACTTTGAATGTAATCTACTTGCACAAATCGTTGAACTCACGTCTGGTGTGAACCCAAAGTAAGAGCAGCTGCAAGGGATAGAAATATTGATAGATGGTTCTGATTGTCTTTTGCGCTGACCCGCAGACACTAGCTGGCTCTAAGGGTCCTTTGTTCTGACCCCCAGACTGCGTTCTAATCTAACTGGTTCTATATGTCATTTGAATGTTAATTAAAAAAATTTGAATTGTCGGAGCCAATGGTCTACAGTGGGCAGCGCTCCGACATGTGGTGCTTTCACACTTTCTGGGAGTTCGATTCCCGGCTCGTGGTCATTTGCCGATCCAATACCCTTCTCTCCTCCCTGTACTTTCCTGTCCTCTCCAAAACTCACTGTTAAATAAAGGAAAAAACTGGCCAAAAAATATAACTTTTGAATTATGTTATGTTGTATTTGATTTTGGTTCAGAGTTACTGTACTTTCAAGTGTTTAGAAAAATAATGTTCTTAATTGACCAATCCCCTTGATTCTGTTACTAGTCCAACATTAGTTCTGGAATGTGTGGTTGTCAAGCTAGCCGTCAGGATTTTATCTGTTACAATATGTGCTGTTATGGTAGTTTCAGAGTGTAAAAAGTAAGTGGATCAGTTTACCCCGAGCTGGTTCACTTTACCCCCTTGATTTTTCTGGTCTGTCTCAGTTTACCCCTAAGCTGGGGTAAAGTGAGACACAAGACCACTTTTTTTAAAACAATCATATTTTCACTGCTCTTCGTCCTGAATACATTCTGGTAATTTCCATAGCTAGGAAACATCCTGAATTAATGGGAAATGTGTAAATTTGACTGATATATCATTTTAGCTCGCTTAGAGGGGAGCAAATGTAAAAAATGTCTCACTTTACCCCACTCTCCCCTATGAAATCACAGATAATATTTGACTATGGTGGAATTTTTACAACCATATCCGTCAGAATAACGAAGAATAAAAAAGTCAAAAGCAACCTTTGGTAATGACCCATTTTTTATTTTTGTCCCCACCAATGTCGGAATCAAACTTACGACTACGATGACTAGTAGACTTCCTGTCACGGGAATATTTCCCTCAGACATTAAGACCAGATAACTATGCTCAGGCAGCACATCTCTAACGGTGCTTTTTCATTGCATAGTACCCCACGGGTCAGGTCGGGTCAGCTAACTTCACTTTGGCTTGGTTAGCTTTTTCATTGAGTTTAGTAACAGAGTGGGAGGGATTGTAGGCGTGTCGTTTTATTTGCGCTGCGTTTTATTTTTTTTTAAACATGACGGTACCTGCTTTCTCTGGTACCGGAGGTACCGAGGCTGCAATACTCTTCCGGGACTGATGGGGGCAGCATATACGCGCGTGTGTATTTGACGCTCCACAAGAGTTAAGAAGAGGAAGAACGCCTTTTACGAGCACACGGGAATCTCTCTTAAGTAGTTTGTCGCTATCAAACAAAGAATTTGGCAAAGCTCTTGAAAGACAGACACCCCGATCTCTTTAAAGAATTCGAGGTAAGTTTTAATTCACATTAACATTATATACAAACTGTAAAACTTTAATTTTATACTGAAACTCAGACCCTATATTATGTTTGTTTCTATAAATTGGTGACCATGCATCGCCATTTAGTCATCCTGTCAGCAAAATGTAGCCTAATGTTACTGGATGAAGTATTAAAATGTTAAGGGTTTTTAATAACTATTTTCATCCTGCAACAATGTGAGTAATATTAAACTAATGCTTGCATTCAGAGTATGTGTATGTGCACGTGCGTGTGTTTATAAGTGCACCCTAGCACCTGTAGCTTTAGCTGATTTATTAGTCATTGTCAGACAGTATGTTAAATAAATAAAATGTATTTCTTATTCTCTCTCTTTTTAACAGTATCAGCCAGAGGAGGATGTACACCAAGAGAGTCAGGAGAAAAGTCAACAGACATTAACACAGACAACTTAAACATAAGCTTTAAAAAGTTTTCTATAATGTTGAAATGTTTTAATAAAAAAATAATATTTAAGTATAATTGTTTTTTTTTTTACACACTGTGGTACCGACTTAGGTACCGAGTACCGTGTACTTTTTGTGGTATTGGTACAGACTACTTGATTTTTGGTACCGTGACATCCCTATCGGGTACTAGGCAATGGAAAACCATAACTAACCACCTTTAACCCCCTCTTAGAACTCTGTCATTTGGGGAAGCCTACACCCCTACAACCCTTTCAACCAAAAAGGGGACATTTTATGCATTTTGGCTGTTCGTTTATGTACTGTAACATAAACGAACGTGTTTGGTTTCACGAAAACACATACTTTTGAAAACAGTTTTTGAAAACTACACCACTATAATTTCAACAAAAATTGTTACTTTATGTACTCAATAGGTGCTTGGGGTATAATATTGTAGCTCAAAAGGTGCAACATTTCAATGCATAAAGGTTCAAAAATGAACCTCTGAGAGTACTACTCCAGTGACAGAAAAGGTACAGTTTTGTACCCTTATTCTGACAGCGTTATGTGATAATTGCAAGGGCTAATAAGCTTCCAAGTTCTCCCATGTATTTCCTTCGGTTGTATCCATTTGAGTAAAAGTCACTTAAACCACACTTAAATCCTTAGCAGCAGGTTTTAATAACCTTTCCAAGCTTTCAGACAAAAGACCATTTTCAGGGTATACTGACAGTGACAGTATCACTGACAGTGTACATGTGATGTTAAGTTGACGATCAGAGCCTATTGGGCTATATATTCAAATAGGCTATATATCACACTCAACACTCATCTGAGCTTTGGCCTTTACATCAGGATGGCAGGATAAACATCACAGCAACCAAAGCACTCAGATGAAAAAAGCTGGCAGTCGGCATCCGCCTGCCGCTTTATCCGCGTTTAAATGCTTTGGTGTGCACACCGCCTTAGACTGTAACTTTATACCCAAGCCAACGTTCACACTGCAGGCAAAAGTGGCCCAAATCCAACTTTTACCAAATGTGACCCATATTTGATTTTCTTATGACAGTCTGAACAGCAAAAATCTGTTTTTTTTATCGAGTTTAAATCAATTCTGTGTTTCATGCACAGCTTGTGTGTGTACTATGGTGTTTTGGTCAGTACGAAGTCCTTATCTATCTAAAATCATTATGAGTCTGAGTCGTTTATAATGTGCATTTAAAAAAGCAACACTTGTTAAACAAAAACATAAAAAATATTCTTTGTTATCATGAAAATACCGGAAACAATTTGAAGAACAGCAATGTAAATATCCTTATAGACATTTCCTGGAATAGCATTTGTAATGCTGCTGCTTATGTGGCACAAAGGGAGTTGCAAGAGAGCGCCCCCTGGCTTTGGGACGTGCCGAGATTTTACCGTAATAGTTAAAATTCATTCATTGAGAAAATGCGCATTTGCACGAATAATCGTTACAGCCCTAGTTTCAAAGCAGCTTTACATTAAAAGAAGCAGGGGAAACAGAAATATCGACAGGCAATATAAGTAGAAAAATAAAGCTGCTATGAATAAACTTTACAAGCGAGCATATTAATAATGTTTCGTATACAAGAGGGTGCTAAGTAAAGCCAAAGTCGTCTAACTTCCCTGGGGTTGAAAAAAACCCTTTCATATGTGGTCCTAAATCAGATACATATCTTGTCTGATCAGCCATATCACATTTCGTCTGACTTTTACGAGCAGCATGACGTCACATATTCCTCTGCGCATGCGGGTCACTTCAGGGCCGTATATGGTTCACACATTAAACTGATGACATTCGCATTTAAATGATAATGTGAACAACCGCACAAAAAGTCAGATTTGGCAAGAAATCTGAACTGTGCATTAAGACCTGCAGTGTGAACTAAGCCTTAGACTTCTCAGTGTCTCTGGGCCCAAATCCTCTGACAAAGAAAATGCAGTACTGGGCCATGGATAGACACTGAATACGCTCTTAAAAAATGCTAGGTTATTGTCAACATGCCATGGGTCAAAAAGGGACTAGCCAAGCCCGTTTGATTGTAACTGAACCTATACTGGGTTGTTTCAACCCAAAATGCTGGGTTGTTTTAACCCACTGTTGGGTCAAATATAAACATTTTCTGTTTATATGACTGTGCTTGACCTTTTTTTGGGGGGGGGGGGTTCTTAAAATCACTTAAAGACATCATTGCTCATATTAAACCATGTTTTTGTTGGGCCAGGTTTGATGTCTTTTTTCAATAAGTGCCTTTTAACTGGCTCTGTTCCTACTACTCTTTTTTTATTATTGATTTTTATTGAAAATTTTCCAGTTATAAACACAGAACAGACAAACAGAAACATACAGCAGTCTGAGACCTTGTAGACAATAGTGGAAAATAAAAAATAAAAAATAATAATAATAAAGTGTAGAGAAATAGTTAAAGATGTACATACAATAAGGGTGTAGTGTTACAGAGATGTGTAATTGGGTGTTTTGTCTGGCTTGTAGAGCTCTGTTAGTCAGTTAATTTATCCAAATGGTCAAGAAACAAACTCCAAGTGGTTGAAAAGTTCTGTATAGAGTTAGTTCTGATAAATTTGAGCCTTTCCATTTGTATAACAGAGACCATGTCCGCTATCCACATCCGGAAGGAAGGAGGTAAAGATGATTTCCAGTTTTTTAACAAAATAAAGTCTTCTGTTCCTACTACTCTTAAAGTGACTTCTGTAACTTTGCTTCCCAAGAAGCCTTTACTAGACCCTTCAATTCTGAATAATTTCCGTCCCATCTCTGTTTTACCATTTATTTTAAAGTTGTTTTTGACAAACACAATTTCTTGATTTAGCAGTTCTTTCTAAATCTCAATTGTATTACTGAAATTTTTCAATCTGGTTTTAAATCTGCTTACAGTACTGAAACTGCCCTTCTTAGAATGTTAAACAATATCCTTTTACAGTAGCTAGTCACGTAAAGTCAAGTCAATTTATTTAATACAACCATCATTGATCCAAAGTGCTTTTACAATAAAGGGTTGCTTAAAAAGCAACTGAGATCAAAAATTATAAGGAGAAAAAATAAAAAAAATAATGAGATCAGAGTGGCACCTTTTCTATCCCTTTTTAAGTCTCTTATAAAAACACACTTTGTGTCATGATCCTGTAAGCCCTGTATGTCTTATGTGTTTCACGTGACAGGGTCATGGCAGCCCTCACTGTTGTCTTGTCTTGTGTGGAGAGTCACGTGGCCTATGTTTGTGTTTTGTGTGCCTCAGGCTATGTTTACACGTGGGCGGTTATTTTCATAAACGAACATTTCAACCCCCCGGTTTCAAAAATAATATCGTGCACACATGTCTGTTTTCAGAAAAGTGTTTATTTACACATACCCGTGCATATTTGCCGTCAAGAGACGCTCAAGCCCACGTAAGCCAATCACCGGCAGCGCTGGTGGTGACGTGAACTGGTTCTTCATGTTGGAGGGAGGAGTTGTTGCAGTAGGTGATTGATGACGTCAATGTACAGCGAGAGCGAGTTGAGGAATCACACGTAGAGGTCTAATTTCGAATCGCTCTCGCGGTACTTTGACATCATCCGTTGCAGAGCCGCATGAAGTCAAACACGCGTAAAATTGCTGACCTCAGAGCACTCGTCTCTGCTCCTCGACATAATGGAGCAGCTGTATTTGCAAATACAAACACACGAAACGAGTTTGCACAAACATAAATGTGATCTTGGAAGCGTTCAGAGTAGCAGTCACATGTAAACATGGGTCGCACGTTTGACGTAGGTGCGAGCTCTGGCGCATACTCTGTGACGTTGCCTGCTTAAACATCCGTTTGTCCCACTTTACATGCAACCGTGCAACCGATCTCCACTCTGCCCGGAGTTCTTAGAAACAATCGGTTTCAGAGGCGAGTTCTCCGTTTGCGTGTAAACGAGGGGCACAAACGAAGGTAAATCTCTCAGTTTTTAAAAATAACCATGTACGTGTAAACAGAGCCTCATGCTCTCCTGTCTTAAGTCTTGACCCCGCCTCCTAGTTTTCTTGGTAATTATTCATTATTAGTTAACGCCCTTCACCTGTGTGTCCTCGTTCCCTATTTTAGTTCTTCCTTATGTTAAGCCATTGTGTGTGTTGTTCTGTGTCGGATCATTGTATGTGTCACGTTTGACCCTGACACTGTCATGGGTCCTGTTGTTTTGCCATGTCTTGTTATATGTTATAATTTATATTCTTGCCTTGTTTACCCCCTCGAGGGTGTTTCTGTTATATAATAAAAGTCTTTTTTGGTTAAGAGCTGTCTGCACTTGGGTTCTGTCCTCCATCCTTGATAACTTGTTTGATCTGGCCTATTATTATATCATTCTTATTACATTTTATATGGTCTTTGTTTTTCCATCATTTTGGTTTTAAATTCATGTTTTATGTGTTTATGGTTTGATTCTAATATTTAGCACTTTAGTTAGTATTGTGGCTGATTTTAAATGTGCTATAAAGCAATAAATGAACTGGAACTTTTGACCTAACATTGAGTTGAAAATAACCCGGCTTTTTTAGAGCGTACACTCTAAAAAAAAGGTTCCTTGAGGTTCTATATAGAACCCTGGGGTTCTGTACTTGGCCAATAGAACCTTTTACCAAAAAAAGGGTTCAATATAGAACCCTTGGAGGGCATTTTTTATTAAAATGGTTCTATAATTCACATTTTGTGACTGAAGTGTAAACTAAAGATTACACAATAATTACAGACCTGCACAACTCATTCACAAACCTTTTTGTGTCAGGCTGTGATCAAATAAAGAGAGAGTCAACAAATAGGCTATTAATATTTAGTGTATGATTTATTTCCTGTGAGCTTTTTTATGCAAGTTTGTACATTAGCATGAAACTTACAGTGCAGTTTGCCATTTTGGTGAATAACCAGGTGTTTTCTTTTTTTGTACATTCTATATTGTCAATGTTTAATTTAACCTGAAGGAGCATTAAAAACAAATAATCGCAAAAGTACCCTCTGGTGACGTATATATGCATTGCACCATCCTTAAATTCCTATTGGTGGATTGGCGAAGGTGAGCCTCGAGAAGTGACAGTTTATTTTTTCAAACTGAGGAAACTGGCATTTCTACTTGTTTGTACCATGAGGTAAGTAAACTTTCTACATTTTTGAAACAATATTACTGAAATATTTAGTATAATTAGTTAATATTTATTTTGTTAGAGTAGGTCTTGTGCTAGATAGTGATACTAGAAGCTACATTTATAATATTTACCTCAGTTAAAAAATACTGCTGGTACGTTAAAGCACTGACGGGCTTCGTCAACCGTCAGTTATAAAAAGCTCTGTTAAATAAATTTTGTTCCGGGTTTAAATGAATTACGTTACAGTCTCGCTTTATTTCTTTGTTATTTTAAATTAAATTGCCAATCACAATAAGACAGCTGTGTTATAAGGATTATTATTATTATTATTAGAAGTGTAATTTCAATGAAGCGCGTGCGCTGTATTATAAACAGTGATGGGCAGTAACGCATTAGAAGTAACGCGTTACTGTAATCCGATTACTTTTTTCAAGTAACGAGTAAAGTAAGGGATTACAATTGCAAAACGAGTAATTAGATTACTGTTACTTCCCCGTTAGCAGACTGCGTTATTTTTTAATCTTGATTTTGTTTCGTGAGACTCTCTCGTGTCGTGACGCGAGTCGAGTGACAATGACGTATGAGCGCTGCGCCGTCAGTCAGTGTATTGTTGAACGTGAGAAGACAACATGGAGCACGGAAGAGAACAAGACTATGCAGCGTTTAATGCTTGGAAGTACCGACATTACTTTGAGTTTAACCCAGTTAAAGGTGACAAAAACATCAGCGCCCGCAGTACACTCTGCGTGGGAATAAAACTTTTATCCACAGTGAAAAATTCCACCTCAAATCTAAGCAAACACCTAGCAAGCCGGCACAGCAATGTGAAACTTACTGAAAAAATCCCTGAACCCCCAGCTGACATGACCGCTGCGGCTCCATCTCATACACGTTCACGCGAAATCTGATGTAAAATAACAGACTATATATCTGTATTTCCTGGATTATACGCATTTGTGGACAAGCTGACGTGACCGCTGCGGCTCCATCTCATGTTCACGCGAAATCTGATGTAAACAACAGACTACTATATTTCATGGATTATACGCATTTGTTGACAAAAATTTTAATTTGATGAATTTTATTAGACTAATTTCATGGGTTATTCACACAACTGAAACAGACCGGATTCGACTCGCGATCGTTATAAGGTAAGAAGTCCCATTTTTATTTTGCATGTTGTCAGCTGGACTTCCGTAACAAAATACTACATTTATGATGCTAGAGCATGTATCTCAAAACAGAGACCCTCACCATACACTGATGCTAAACCCGTAGACCTTTTAAACAATGTATAGTAATGTTGATATTAATATTAATGTTTGTAGACAGTATGCTATATAGATATTGTTAGCAGGCTTAAAAAAAAAAAGACGCCATCACACCCACGAATTAGTGCGCGTCGAGAGGTTAAAACAGATAACGTTTCATTTGATTCAATTTCAAATGATGGAATATGTAGAAAGAATAGAATTAGGCTGAAAGGTCTTGCCCCGGTTGCATAAAGCACCTTAAGTTTTTCCCTTAAGTATGACAGGTAGAAGAGGTAAATTCCCCTTACCTACAGTAAGATAATAATTTAAGGGTGTTGCATACAGTATAATCTCTTAAATGGTTCTCTTAGGTAAGGGTAATCGTTAAATGTTTCACGACAGCGACCCAGGTTTATAAAATACTATTGTTGCCATGGAGATGCAACAGAAAAGCAAGGTTTTTTTTGCAACACCCTTAAGTTTAAATTAAACATAAGGGTGAATTTAAGAAAAAATTACACTTAAGGTGCTTTATGCAACCGGACTCTGTTGCATACTGTAGCATATTCAGGTCGTGCATCATGTTTTTGAAAAATAATTAGTAAAGTAACTAATAAAGTAACTAATTACTTTTGAAAATAAGTAATCAGTAAAGTAACAGGATTACTTTCTTAGGGAAGTAATCAGTAATCAGTAACTAATTACTAGGGATGTAACGGTATTATAAATTTCGTGGTATTGCGGTATAAAATTTTCGCGGTGCAACCGTGGTCACGTGATTCGGTAAAACATTGGGTCTTCCGGGCAACACGTGTAGTTTTTTTCCACCCAAGTGCAGCGAGTGGATGGACGCGGGAACTACAATTCCCATAATCCCATGCGTGCCACTCTGTCTGATGCCTCTCTACAAGTGATGCAACAATGGCGGAAGCAAAAGAAACGCGGATTTTAAATCTGATGTGTGGAAAAAGTTCGCGTTCGCTGTGACAAGAAACGAGAAAGGACAAAATGTGATGGACATACAAAAAACGAGTGTGAGTAAATCCATGAATGAGGAGAGTGTGTGCCGTTTCTCAATTAGAAAGCAGCCTCCTTAGGTCGCATATGCAGGCTGCATACGTCATTACACGCCTGGTGTATTTAAGTTAAATGAATATTACATTCGCAAGTCATAAGCATGTTACAACAATATACGAATGAATAAGAATAATTGTCAACTTGAAAAATGTTAATATTCTAAAATAAGACGGTCTTCATGACGTATGCAGCCTAAAATGCGACCTATGGAGGCTGCAGACTTCCGATTGGGAAATGAGCCCCTGCATTGAGTGAGCTGACCTCAGCTCTAGGTCCAGCTACAATAAGTAAGCTGCTATTTTCATTTTTACTGGGTTGTTTTTATTTTCAGGAATTGACCCGCTTAAAACCCATCATCTTTTCTTGATTCTGCAATCACAACTGTTGCTTTCATAGGAGTATCAAGCATTAGCATTATTAATAATAATAAAAACTAGGTCAATTGGGGGAGTGACTCAATTCTTAAAACCTGACTAATTGGGAGTTGTTTAACTCTTTCCCCGCCATTGACGAGATATCTCGTCAATTAAGAGAAAACGTTTCCCCGCCAATGACGAGATTTTCCGTCTTTCCGCAATACCGCTATTATCCACCCTTCCGCAACTTTTTAAAACCGGAAGTATTGCCCTATGGCAAGCTGCTGCATGTCCGTGTCTGTTTTTAAGATCGCTCTGGATGGGATCTCTATGAAAAGTCCGTCACAAAAATGGAATTATTTTTGCTCAAAATATGGTGTTTTTCCAAAAACCTACCCATATTCAAAATCTGATTGCAAAAGAACCACTAAAGGTAGGATGAAACGGTTTTATTTGTTTGAAAGCAGAGGGTCTGTTCTTTCATTTGGTATATTGTATGTTTATTTATTTAAAGAAGAACATTTTCTGGAAGGCATTAAACTTTGGTGAAAATCATGAAAAACGCTGGCGCTGGCTGGCAACTTTTTAAAAAAACGCTGGCGGTGAAAGAGTTAAAGTTGACAAACTAAACTGAAACTTTATTTTTTATTTTATTACATGGTCTAATTATTTTTGTGCTTTTATGAAAATTGTAAACACTACACTATGCTACACTTTGTACATTGTAATGTTCAGTCTTGTTTAATGAACACTTATGGCAGTTTTTCCAAGTCTTCATATGTTTTTTCCTTCCTGTAAATGTTTCAATAATTACCGTACCGTGGGCATCCTACCGAAATACTACCGTACCGTGAATTTTTGATACCGTTACATCCCTACTAATTACTATTTCCAAGTAACTTGCCCAACACTGATTATAAATGCACGATTGCAGTGCAGCGTTCATATCCGCACCAAGTCTAGACATGCATGTTTTCTGTGATGCACACAATGAATTAAAGTGATGGTAGCTGTTAAGACAGTTACATTTAACATTCAAATGTTTTAAAACCAAACGTGTTCAGGTTTTTTATGCGTATTTGGTTTGTGAAGTGTAATTTATGCTTTTTTCCTTCCCCCCACATAAAAAAATGGTTAATAAATGGTCAGTAGATGACACGTCACTCGTGTTATAATATAAACCCCATTGATGCAAAAAGGTAAGGTGCTTAAAGGGATTTTGTAACCCTGCTGCTGTGACTTCTGTCACTAATGCAAAATAAAAGAAATCTGTGTTTTGTAGCTTTAATGATAATTCTTATGTTTTTAATTTAGAATTTAGCATTTAAGACTGTAAAGTGTTTGAGGACTTAATTTAAATTCTGTATTTTTCACACTTACTATTATTTTTATTGAACATTGTGTTTTGAAAAATACATAACTAGTCAATTGCAACCTCAAGTTAATGTAGACTTTAAGGAAGTTGTTTGACTGAAAGTGGATATAGGCACCTGAAGTAAAAATAAAGATTTTGTGTTTTAAAATGCTGCATGGAATGACAATGAGGTTTGGAACAGACTTGGTGAAGAACATGGAAACATCTCTAAATAAAATGGCCCCAAACATCATCAGGAGTGAAAAAGAAGGAAGTAAAAAACCTCTCTACGCCAATCTCATTGGAACAGCAGAGGAAACTAGCGATGTTAACCGATGAACGTTTAACCGATGGTTGACCGTATCAACGTTAACCGGTCAAAGTTGTCGGTTGTCGGTTAAAAAAAGGGATCTGTAAATTAGGCTATTATAGACAGTGGACTAAACCCTACTACAGTTAGTCATCTCTTTCTTTCCAAGATCTTTTTATGTGAAGTGAACAAATCCCTCACACTCGGTTTTTCATAACTGGTCTGTTTGTACTTTATAAACCAATAAAAAACATTTGGCGCGAGGTCACTGCGTTTGGTTTCGCATGCTCACAAGGTTTGCGAAAAGTAAATGCTACAGGCTATTTTTTGATAAATTCCTTTATTCGAAAAGTAAATAAAATACAGCAATAAAATAATTAAAATTAAAGTCTCTCCTGGTTGTGTTCCAAATTATTAACATTTATGTCTTTTAGGCTAACAGTAAAGTGCAGAGAAAGTTTTGTTTCTGTAAATCCTCAGCCATGATTTTTACCACTTTATTAAGTTTTGCTTTGTAGAAAGCATTTCTTTAAAGTGAATTTCGTTTTGTATAAATTGTATCTTAATTTTAATAAATGTTTCATCAACCAAATGCATGTATTTAATAAATAAAAAGCATATAAGTGTATATAATTACCGGTCTGTGCATGAAGGCGCCGGCACGGCGCGTTCACTTGCATTGCATTGAATTAGAACGCACCTCATCATAAATAAATAAAACTCAGCGTAGGCCTATATGCCTCATACAAGCAATAAATATCTTTGCTGCATTTGTTCTAGAACAAACACAGTGCGAGAGCTGCTTTGGCCGGTGCGTCTTTTACACATTCTGAAGGTGCCCGTTTAATCCATTGGTTTTATCGTGTTGCAGTCTATTAGGCAACATTCCGCATAAGATGGGTTTAGATTTGGAAATACATTACATCTATATTTCAGTGGTAACAGAAAAGGTGATGATGATCATTCTATGTCTTTATTATTACTACCCCAAACTAAAGCGCAGTCTCTTCTGAGCTGTCATTTTCTTAAATGAGCCGCGGCAATTTCCAAATGAGCTTCACAAACGCCTTTATTTTCAAGTTCAACGCGATCACCTAGTACCTAAACTATTTCGAAACTACGCACGGCGCCGCGTTTGCGGGACTTATGTTTCGCGCTGTAGGGGATTTAAAAAGTGTTGTGAGGTCTGTGTGTGAGCCGGAGGCAGAGCGCAGAGAGATGCGAGTTGCGAAATTGCAGGCGCGGCTCGAAATGGCTGTTATTTTAAATAGCATAGCCTATTTTAAACTAATAGGCCTATCGGTTAACCGGTTTCAACCGGCTAATGAGGCTCGGTGGCCGGTCAAGAAAATTTTTCGTTTTCGCCATCCCTAGAGGAAACCACAGAAGGTAACTACATCATATGCTTGTTCTTTGCCCAGTGTAAAGTAGCCTTATTTGCATTGTCAATGGAAAGGTTCTAGCACCTATAGAGACAGAGCGCAGCGCGTCATAACCTGAAAACCATGCCCACCGGGAGGAAAACAATCCAACCGTATCCATTGACTTTGTATTGCGAGAGGCTGCCTTCTTGTCATTTTTGGCTTATAACAAAAAACAGAATAATGCCTTAAAGCTGCTGTGGGACAGGATGTACAGCTAACAAGCCAAAGAACCCAGAAATAAGTTTTTATAAGCTGTCGAGCCGTAAAACCCAGCCTTTAAGAAGACAAAAGTGGATCGCCGACTACGTTTCCCTAGTGGACGCAGTTCTACTTATAGTAGTACTATGAAAAGTTGCCTGTTTCCACTTTTGTGTCTTTAAACGCTCGTTTTTTGGGGTCGACAGCTTATAAAAACTTGTTTACAGATTAAACTTAAAAACAGAATAATACCTAAAAGCTGCTGTGTGACAAGGTGTTCAGCTAACAAGGCAAAAAACCCAGAAATAAGTTTTATAAGCTGTCGACCACAAAAAACGAGCGTTTAAAGAAACAAAAGTGGAAACAGGCAACTTTTCATAGTACGCCTATTAGTAGAACTGCGTCCACTAGGGGGAAACGTAGTCGGCGATCCACTTTTTTCTCATTAAAGGCTGAGTTTTACAGCTCGACAGCTTATAAAAACTTATTTCTGAGTTATTTGGCTTGTTAGCTGTTCATATTGTCACACAGCAGCTTTTAGGCATTATTTTGTTTTTGTTATAAGCCAGAAATGACAAGGAGGCAGCCTCTCGCAATACAAAGTCAATGGAGACGGTTGGATTGTTTTCCCACCGGTGGGCGTGGTTTTCAAATTTGCATAACTGCGCTCTGTCTCTATAAATAATATTAATAATGAATATTAATTAAACTATAAATTAATATTAACTCTTTCCCTGCCATTGATGGGTTAACTTGTTAATTAAGAGACGCTGGTGGAGAAAGAGTTAAAGTTTACCAACAAATGAAAATTGTTGTCACTTTCTTCAGCAGAACACAACAGAAGATATTTTGAAAAAGTATGGTGATCAAACAACAATGGTGCCCATTTGACCTGCATTGGTTTTGCGTCCATTAAATGGCTACCAGCGTTTTTCGGTTACAGACATTCTTCAAAATCTATTTGTGTTTGTGTTCTGCTGAAGAAAGAAAGCTGTGAGCGTTTGAAATAATGAGTGAGTGAATGAGTTTTCTTTTTTGAGAAAAATGTCCCTGTAATTGATTTCTGTACCTAATGTACAATTATTTGTATCTTTGTAGGTCTGGTGAGGAATGCTGCACTTATTTTATTGCAAGCATTATTACAAGAAAATCCCAGCTTCCTTTACTGTGTAAATAGTGTAAGTATAGTCTTCTGTAATTCCATTAGCATTTAAGGCACTTTAATTTAAAGTAACATTCAATGCAAATATAAACATATTTCTCTGTTAACCCTTATATAGCATACTGCTCCACATCAATTATTATGAGTCTTGTTGGTTCTTGAGTGTCGCTTGCCTAGTTGTCATACTTTATTTGTGTTATTATGGGGTAATTTTAAGTCTATTTGATGGCTTCTGTTAATTGGTTAAAAGCACTTAAAAGGTGAAATGTTTGTTTTACAGGAACCCAAAGGTCCCACACCAACCATAGTGTTCAACGGCTCTCCTGATCCTCTCAAAGCTGAAAGTATCAACTTTATAATGGACAATGTGAACATAATATGTGGAAGACATTGACATGACACAGGCTGTGGAATGACTGTTTGCGTTTTTTCCCTCAATGTTCAATACCTTTTTGCCATTAAGCACAAAGTGACTTTTATTTATAAAATATATGCTTAAATTTAAATACCTGTACAAAACCAAATGAACAATCAACTTGTGTAAATTGTCATTTTATTTAATAGATTGTTCATGAATTGAACTTTAAATGCATTGTGATTTAAATGCTAGGTGGCGCTGTTTTTTAGATTCCCAGGTACCTTTAGGGCATCATACCGATGCTCCCTACCGATTTTTGTGCAGATACATTATATAGATTAATAGTTATCACAATTTATGACAAAATTCAAAATGGTGGACAGGCAGTTTGGTCATTTCCGGCATAATATATATGGACAGATTTGTCATGAGCCAAGGAATCTATAGACACCAAGATCATAATTTTCTATCAAACATTTCAATAGTTATGGGCAAAAACTAGAGCCCGACCGATTTATCGTTTTGCCGATTTTATCGGCCGATATGAGCATGTCGCAGATATATCTGTATTGGCGTATAAGCCGCAGATATGAAGCCGATATGAACGTTCCTTACAGAAAACATTAAATGCTTTTGAAAGATGTAAGACCTTGTTTGTCCAGCAGAGCGCGCCCTATTGGTTGCTAATGGCGACCCAGGTCACTTACTGGAGTGATGCCAGGCCCCCACACCCCCTTCACTGCAGTCAGTGATCTCAGTTCAGGTGGAGGCAGTCACGCGGTTTCTTCACAACATTTTACACCAGGTATTAAGATGCACGTTGGTCGATTGGATTATAAGTAGGCGAGAGAGACACATTCCTGTTTACATTTGGTGTTTTTAATCCGTCTCTTTTGTCCACTTGCGAGTTATTTAAAACGCAAACGGAAGAAATGACGCGAGGCGGGGAAAGGACGCGCTTAAACTGACGCGCAGTCTGTGGGAGTATAGCTGCTTGTGCTGTTACTGAACATGCTCATTTCAAAGCAATTGATTAAAAAAGCTCGCGCAACTTTACACCCTCGTTAAAATAAAGAGGCGGAGAGAAGACGCTTTAGTTTTCTAAAAGTTTAAAGTCCTGGCAGAACACTGTGGGTTCGCGTCATAAAAACATTGTCCGCTACATTAAACATAAGCCTACATCATTATGTTCTCAGTAAGTCAAACATTGTCGTCTTAATGGTAAGTTTCTAATAAATTTGTGAAGTACATAACTTACTGTAAAGCTAATAAACAATGACTTCATAAGTTTCCATTTTTTAAAATAAGCCCAATATAACATTATTCTCGTCAAAACTGACAATGAGTTAAGTTATATGTAGTGATCATTACAAAAAAGTAATTATATATTCTGTTAACCTCTTGAAAAGCACCCCCATTCTGGCCCGAAACCATGAAAATACCTACTTTCACTAAAAGGGCTGTTTTTACTAAACCATTTATAGTATAAGCATAACTGTGGTATCATTGGATAGAAGACACTTTGAGCTTCGTTTTCCATGTTTCAAAATTATTTTAAGATTAAAAAAAAAAAGTTAGAGAGGCTGAAGTACATTGTAATAAAAAATTTTTTGCATAACATCTTTTTTAACACTAAAAATCTTAATGATAAATATATGTGTGAAACCTATAAATGCAATGAGGCCAAAGCCACAAGTCTAAAGAAGTTATATTTCACGTTTGAAGTCAATAGACCCAAAAATGAGGTTCTTGCAAGAGTTTTTGTAAGACTAGTGCCTTTTCTAAGTGCCAGTCAGCCACAAAATAAAAGTCTTTTGTTTACATGCATACACGTTCGCTCTTTTTATTGTTTATCCTTATATAAGCGTATAAAATGCCGTATCTACACCAGGAAATAAAGCTTCACACAAAGATCGTTGAATTCGTGTTCTAATTGGCTACACGTTCTGTCTATCAATATTTTCCATGAAGTCATTGGAGGAACGCGCGAGTCAGATGACGTCACGATATTAGACAGCGCTGTTTGGATATTATGTATTATACTCCCGCCTACTTGTACAATCATGTTTGAGCGCTGGTTTTGAACGCGAGTGCTCTCATATACAAGTGTTACGATGTAAATAGTCCTCAGATTGTATATTATAATCTATTACAAGAAGTGCATCTGAAATCTGATGTAAACAATGGAAAATATATCCATATTTCACGGATTATACGCATTTGTGGACAAAACTGGTCATTGGATGTACTTTGTTGGAGAGTTTTTATGGGTTATTCACACATCTGAAACAGACGATTCGCGTTCCTTATACCAGCACAAAGGTAAGGAGTCAGTTTATATTATGCATGTTGTTATCTGGACTTCTGTAATAAAATACTATATTTATGATACTAGAGCAATTTAATCTCAAAACGGACACCATACACTGACGCTAAACCCTTAGACCTTTTAAACGATGTATAGTAGTGTTATTATTATTGTTGTTTGTATACAGTAGGCTATATATATATTGTTAGCAGCATTAAAAAAAACTGACGTCCTTCCGTCCGCGAGCTAGTGCGCGTCGAGAGGTTAATGTATAGTGTATTCTATGTAAAGTACTGTAGTATAATATACTGTAGTATATGTGTACTGTACTATAATATGCACATAAAGAATATCGGCCGATATATCGTTATCGGTCTTTTTTTACTCCCTAATATCTGTATCGGCATCGGTCCCAAAAAATGCATATCGGTCGGGCTCTAGCAAAAACAGCCATTTTTCAGATCTCATGACCCATAGGTGGCGCTGTCCTCAAATTTGGCATGGTACCCCAGTTCATGGTCCTTATGAAGGGTACCGAGTTTCATTTCAATTGATCAAAGAATGACCGAGATAATGACTCAGATCGAATTTTGGGTCGACATCGATAAATGCACGCATTTATAACTTTTGAACAAAGATAAAAATCAAAATTTTATTTGGTCATTTCTCTGCGGCTCGGTCCAAAGAAAATCTGAGCCACATTGTGTAACAATTCAACAAACACTGCAAAAGTAGTAGCACAAAAACTGAATACTGTACTTTTCAAAATGGCTGCTACTGTAATGGGTGGAGTCTTAATGTAAGGTGTTCATTGTAATGAGCGTGAGGAGAGCAATCAGATGTATTAGGTAGAATTTTTGTTGGTCAAATTATTCTACATTTATAACCATTTGAATATTGAATTTTTGAAGTGTTGGTGGCGCTATAGAGTTAATGCTAGAGACCCCATATTTGGTCACATAACTATTTAGGACCACCACTACAAGTGTGCCAATTTTTTTTTCATTTTCCTATGTACGGTTTATAGGGCTGCCATAGACTCCCATTGGGGAAGAAGAAAACTATAATAATAATAATAAATATAGCTGCAAGCAGCGATACGGGGCCAAGCACCATCAGCGCAATGAGCAAGAAACATACAACGTATCAATCACCTACGGCGCATTGAGCACACAAGGTGCATCAAGAACACAAGGCGCCGCAAAGAACCCAAAGCGTAGCAATGACAGAGCAGAACCACCGCAGTGCAGAGCAGCAACAGAAAACATGGCAAAAATAGAACATATGTGAACTACAGACAGGTCAACAAAGAATAGGTGGGAAAAAAGAAAACTTTAATAGAAGAAATTAACACCTGCCTCAGGCAGGATTCGAACCCAAGAACTCAGGATCTCTATGCATACGACTTAGCAGATGCGCCACTCAGTAGACACAGCTCAAGGGGCAGCAGAAAAAAGCTTACATGCCATACAAAGTATTCAGAAGTTATAAGCAGTTCGATAAGAACTGTTATAATTTATAACCCGTATGTGGCGCTGTACTCTGATTTCCCAGGTACCCTCGGGACATCATGCCGAAGCTCCCTACCGATTTTTGCGCCGATATTTCCGATACTTCAAAAGTTATAGCAATTTATCACAAATTTCAAAATGGCGGACAGACGGTTCCGTCAATCCCGGCATAATACACATCGACAGATGCGGCATGAGCCAATGAATCCGTAGACACCAAGATTCAGAAGTTATGCGCAAAAATAGCCTTTTTTCATATCTCATGACCCATAGGTGGCGCTTTCACCAAATTTGGCATGGAACCCGGTTTCACGGTCGACATAAACTGTTACAAATTTCATTTCGATTGATCAAAGAATGACCGAGATACAGCTTCAGAACCAATTTTGCGTCAATCTCGTTAAGATCTCGCATTAATTACTTTTAAATAAAGATAAATATCAAAATTCTGTTTGGTCATTTCTATGTGGCTCACTCCAAAGATTACCTGTGCCAAATCTCATAAGAATTGAACCAAATTTGAAGGAGGAGTAGCGAAAAAACGAAATACTGTACATTTCAAAATGGCCGCTACTGTAATAGGAGGAGTCTTACTGTAAAGTATCAAATTCAATAAGTGGGATGAGAGCAATCACGTGTACTAAGTAGAATTTTCATAGATCTAATGGATCACCAGTTATAACTATTTGAATATTGAATTTTTGAGATGATGGTGGCGCTATAGAGTTACTGCTAGAGACCCCATTTTTGGCCAAATTACTATTTATGACCACCACTACAACTGTGCCAAATTTCATCATTTTCCTACATACGGTTCATAGGGCTGCCATAGACTCCCATTGGGGAAGAATAATAATAATACTAACAAAAACAATAGGTGACACAGCACCATAGGTGCTTGGCCCCTAAATATAGCTGCAAGCAGCAATTGCGGGGCCAAGCACCTGCAGCGCAAAGAGCACCCAAAGCACAGCACGCAACATGCAACGCAACAATCACCCAAGGCGCAATGAGCACCCCAGGTGCATCAAGCACACAAGGCACAGCAATTACAGAGCAGAACCATTGCAGTGCAGAGCAACAACGGCAAACACGGCAAAAATAGAACATATGTGAACTACAGAGATGTTGGGAAGAATTGGTGAGGGAGAGAACAAAACTTTAATAGAAGAACTTCATACATACCCCTTGTGGGATTTGAACCCAAGAACTCAGAATCTTAATGCATGTGATTTACTAGATGCGCCACTCAGTTGACATGGTTCAAGTGGCAGCAGAAAAGAGCTTACAGATACAAGCATTGACATATGGCAATCACTGAAGGTGCAAATATGACACCACTGATCAGAAATAAAACATACAATGAATAACAGAATCAGAATATAGCTGCAAGCAGCAACACGGGGTCAAGCACCTTCGGCGCAATGAGCACCCAAAGCACAGCAAAAACCACAAAACACAGCAAATGCGCAAAGCCCAGAAAGCACGCAATACAGAGCCCGAACCCAAAGCAAAGCAAATGCAGAGCAGAACCACTGCAGTGCGGAGCAACAACAGTAAAGATGGCAAAAATATAACACGTGTGGAAAACCAGACAGGTTGAGAAGAACGTGTTAAAGGGAACACAAAAGGAAATCTCAATAAGTGAAAGTAAGAGCTGGGATTCGAACCCATGACCTCAGGTTCCCAAAGCAAGGCACTAACCGCATGCGCCACTGAGTAAACGATTAAACCACTGAGTTGGTGTGTCCAAGCTATAGAATAGAGATTTAGAACTGTAAACATTGATATCCAGCAATTACTAAAAGTGCAGAAATGACAACAGAGAGCACAAATAACTGAAATACAATGTATAGTATGAAAATCACAAAACTTAAGTGAGAAAAAAGTTAAGACAAAAACCACTGCACATGGGATTCGAACCCATGAACTCAGGTTCCCAAAGCACAGCAGTTACCGCATGCACCACTGAGTAAACGATTAAACCACTGAGTTGGTGTGTCCAAGCTATAGAATAGAGATTTAGAGCTGTAAACATTGATATCCAGCAATTATCAAAAGTGCAGAAATGACAACAGAGAGCACAAATAAGTGAAATACAATGTATAGTATGAAAATCACAAAACTTAAGTGAGAAAAAAGTTAAGACAAAATATCACTGCATAAGGGATTTGAACCCATGACCTCAGAATCTCATGGCATGTGGTTAACCAGATGCGCAACTCAGCTAACACAGCTCAAAGGGCAGCAAAAAACAGCTTAGGTGCTGCAAGGATTGACATATGCCAATCAACAAAGATGCAGAACTGACAGTGCAGCGCAGAACTAACAGAAATACAATGTATATGAGAATCAAAAAGCTCAAGTGAGATTGAAGACAAGAAGATCATTCTGTATAGTAATGCTATACAATGTAATATACAGTCACATTAATTTACTATGACAAATAGACAACGTCACAGGCACGGTCAACTTTGGAGTGGTATTTCTTAGAAAGAGAACAGAATATCAAAAATCTGTTCAGTCATTTCTGTGCGGATTGCTCCAAACATTATACGAGCAGTACCTGGCATAAAATAAACAAAATTTGTAAAAAGAGTAGCCAAAAAATCATCTACCATATGCTTTACAATAACACATGAACAGAATGTTGGAAAATGACAAACGAGGTATCGTTGCAATCGGCATAAACCAGTGAATACAATTTCACAAAGAAATTAATATCAGACAAAGTATTCAGAAGTTATACGCAGTTCCATAAGAACTGTTATAGTTTATAACCCCTAGGTGGCGCTATACTCTGACTTCCAAGGTACCTTCAAGACATCATGCTGAATCTCCCTACTGATTTTTGCACGGATATGTCCAATAGTTCAAAAGATATAAAAATTTATGACAAATTTAAAAATGTCGGACAGATGTGTGTGGTCAAACCCGGCATAATACATATCGACAGATGCGGCATGAGGTAAGCAATCCATAGACATCAAGATCATAATTTTCTGACAAACAGTTCAGAAGTTATGGGCAAAAATAGCCTATTTTATTATCTCATGACCCATAGGTGGCGCTGTCACCAAATTTGGCATGGACCCCAAGTTCATGGTCCACATGAAGTGTACCAAATTTCATTTCAATTGATCAAAGAATGACTGAGCTACAGCTTCAGAACCATTTTTGCGTCAACCTCGTTAAGTTTGCGCATTTATTACTTTTGAACAAAGATAAATATCAAAATTCTGTTCAGTCATTTCTATGCGGCTTACTCCAAAGATCATCTGTGCCAAATCTCATAAGAATTGAACAACATTTGAAGTAGGAGTAGCGAAAAAATGGAATACTGTATATTTCAAAATGGCCGCTACTGTAATGGGTGGAGTTTTACTGTAAGGTATTAAAAGCAACAAGCATGAGGAGAGCAATCACGTGTACTAAGTAGAATTTTCATAGATCAAGCGGATCAGAAGTTATAACCCTTTGAACATTGAATTTTTGCACTGCTGGTGGCGCTATAGAGTTAGTACTAGAGACTCCATTTTTGGTCA
The DNA here is from genome assembly GCF_030506205.2 of Paramisgurnus dabryanus. Classification (NCBI taxonomy): domain Eukaryota; kingdom Metazoa; phylum Chordata; class Actinopteri; order Cypriniformes; family Cobitidae; genus Paramisgurnus; species Paramisgurnus dabryanus. Next base: position 49,154,292 of record NC_133339.1, read on the forward strand.
CATGACTTTTTAAGACCACCACTACAACTGTGCCAAATTTCATCATTTTCCTATGTACGGTTCATAGGGCTGCCATAGACGCCTATGGCTAAGAAGAAGAAGCAGAATAATAATAATAATAAATATAGCTGCAAGCAGCAATTGCGGGGTCAAGCACCTTCAGCACAATGAGCACCCAAAGCACAGCAAAAACCACACAACGCAGCAAATGCGCAAAGCACAGAAAGCGTGCAATACAGAGCTCGAACCCGAAGCAAAGCAAATGCAGAGCAGAACCACTGCAGTACGGAGCAACAACAGAAAAGATTTCAAAAATATAACACGTGTGGAAAACCAGACAGGTCGAGAAGAACGTGTTAAAGGGAACACAAAAGGAAATCTCAATAAGTGAAAGTAAGAGCTGGGATTTGAACCCATGACCTCATGTTCCCAAAGCACAGCACTAACCGCATGCGCCACTGAGTAAACGATTAAACCACTGAGTTGGTGTGTCCAAGCTATAGAATACAGCTTTACAGCTATAAACATTGATATCCAGCAATTACCAAAAGTGTAGAAATGACAACAGAGAGCACAAATAACTGAAATACAATGTATAGTATGAAAATCACAAAACTTAAGTGAGAAAAAAAGTTAAGACAAAAAACCACTGCACATGGGATTTGAACCCATGAACTCAGGTTCTCAAAGCACAGCACTAACCGCATGCGCCACTGAGGAATCATGGGTTGAAAGGCTGTGGAAAAGAGGCTTCAAAACTGCAAACATTGACATGCCAATCACTGAAAGGGCAGAAATAACACAACAAAGCAAAAATAAACAGAAATACAAACTGTAGGGCAATCAAATAACTTAAATGGCACTGAATTCGTGAAGAACATTTTGTACAATAATGAACAACATGGGCAAATTTTGTCAGATTCTTTTTAAAATGACAAAGGGACAGCATGACAGGCACGGTCCGCTTTACAGAGGTATTTCTCAAAAATTTGACACTCAGCAGAAAAATCTGTTCAGTCACGTCTGTGCGGACTGCTCCAAACATTATACAAGCAGAACCTGGCATTAAAAAAAACAAAATTTGTAAAAGGAGTAGCGAAAAAATCATCTACCATATGCTTTACAATAACACATGAACAGAATATTGGAAAATGACAAACAAGGTATCGTTGCAATCGGCATAAACCAGTGAATACAATTTCACAAAGAAATTAATATCAGACAAAGTATTCAGAAGTTATAAGCAGTTCCATAAGAACTGTTATAGTTTATAACCCCTAGGTGGCGCTGTACTCTGACTTCCCAGGTACCTTCAGGACATCATGTTGAAGCTCCTTACTAATTTTTGCGCGGATATGTCCAACTGTTAATATAACAAAAAATATAACAAATTATGTGAAATTTCAAAATGGCGGACAGGCGGTTCGGTCAAACCCGGCCTAATGCACATCGACAGATGCGGCATGAGGTAAGCAATCCATAGACATCAAGATCATAATTTTCTGACAAACAGTTCAGAAGTTATGGGCAAAAATAGCCTATTTTATTATCTCATGACCCATAGGTGGCGCTGTCACCAAATTTGGCATGGACCCCAAGTTCATGGTCCACATGAAGTGTACCAAATTTCATTTCAATTGATCAAAGAATGACCGAGCTACAGCTTCAGAACCATTTTTGCGTCAACCTCGTTAAGTTTGCACATTTATTACTTTTGAACAAAGATAAATATCAAAATTCTGTTCGGTCATTCCTGTGCGGCTCACTCCAAAGTTCACCTGTGCCAAATTTCATAACAATTGAACCAAATTTGAAGGAGGAGTAGCGAATAAACGGAATACTGTACATTTCAAAATGGCCGCTACTGTAATGGGTGGAGTTTTACTGTAAGGCATTAAAAACAACAAGCATGAGGAGAGCAATCACGTGAACTAAGTATAATTTTCATAGATCAAGCAGATCAGCAGTTATAACCATTTGAACATTGAATTTTTGCACTGCTGGTGGCGCTATAGAGTGAGTGCTAGAGACCCCATTTTTGGTCACTTGACTTTTCAGGACCACCTCTACAACTGTGCCAAATTTCATCATTTTCCTATGTACAGTTAATAGGGCTGCCATAGACACCAATGGCTAAGAAGAAGAAGAAGAGGAAGCAGAATAATAATAATACTAACAATTCCAATAGGTGTCACAGCACCTTCGGTGCTTGACCCCTAATAATACTAACAATTACAATAGGTGTCTCAGCACCTTCGGTGCTTGACCCCTAATAACTCAAACAACAAATTAGTCAAGACAAAACCCACGCTCATGGGATTCGAACCCATGACCTCAGAATCTCATGGCATTTGATTTACTAGATGCGCAACTCAGTTAACACAGCTCAAGAGGCAGCAAAAAAATAGCTTAGGTGGTGCAAGGATTGACATTTGCCAATCAACACAGATGCAGAACTGACAGTGCAGAGCAGAACTAACAGAAATACAATGTATATGAGAATCAAAAAGCTCAAGTGAGATTGAAGACAAGAAGATCATTCTGTTTAGTAATGCTATACAATGTATTATACAGTCACATTAATATACAATGTCAAATAGACAACCTCACAGGCACGGGCAACTTTGGAGCGGTATTTCTAAGAAACAGAACAGAAAATCAAAAATCTGTTCAGTCATTTCTTTGCAGATTACTCCAAACATTATACGAGCAGAACCTGGCATAAAATAAACAAAATTTCTAAAAGGAGTAGCGAAAAAATCATTTACCATATGCCTTACAATAACACATGAACAGAATGATGGAAAATAACAAACAAGGTATTGTTGCGATCGGCATAAACCAGTGAATACACTTTCACAAAGAAAATGTATATCAGACAAAGTATTCTGAAGTTATAAGCAGTTGTATAAATTGCACATAGATGGCTGTACTGTGGTGCCATCTTCCACGGTTAGGAACCTAGGTGTGATGTTCGACAGCAACTTATCCTTTGATAGTCATATCGGCAACGTCTGCCGCACAGCATTCTTCCATCTTAGAAATATCTCAAAAATACGCCATATACTGTCTACATCTGACGCAGAGAAGCTTATTCATGCTTTTATGACCTCTAGAATAGACTATTGTAACTCGCTACTCGGGGGATGCCATTCAAATCAGGTCAACAAGCTTCAGCTAGTTCAAAACGCTTCTGCAAGGGTACTTACTCGATCTAAGAAGTATGACCACATAAGCCCAATTCTGGCATCTTTACACTGGCTACCAGTTAAATATCGCATCCAATTTAAAATATCACTAATCACCTACAAAGCTTTAAATGGCTTAGCACCCTCATATCTTAGAGAATTACTATCAGAATACAATCCATCATGCACACTACGGTCGCAAAATTCTGGCCTATTGATTATCCCTAGACTATCAAAAGTGTCTAAAAGTGGAAGATCCTTTTCCTACTTAGCCCCTAAGCTCTGGAATGATTTACCAACCGATGTCCGAGAATCAGACACAGTCGATCATTTTAAATCTAGACTTAAAACTTTTCTCTTCAACAAAGCATTCGCATAATTTGTCTAGTAAAGGTTCTTAACTCGCAATAGTTATTTTCACGGAACAAAGCACTCACGGTCATAACACAGACCAACCAAATAAATAAATAAAAACCTTTTCTGCATGAACACTTAAAATGAATTGCATTAAATAGTTTGCCACCGTTTGCCACTGAACCTGCATTAACGACGACAGTGGGGCTTCCGGCCTTAGTCAAACGGTTTGGCACGTATGGTCGGGTTGCGATTTTGGTGCTTTCGTGTGTCTTGTGAATAGTATGCCATACAGACCCGTTTGCCACTGAACCTGCATTAACGAAGACAGTGGGGCCTCCAGCCTTAGTCAAACGGGTTGGTATGTATGGTCGGGTTGCGTTTTTCGCGCTTTCGTGTGTCTTGTGAATAGTATGCCATACAGACCCGTTTGCCACTGAACCTGCATTAACGACGACAGTGGGGCCTCCAGCCTTAGTCAAACGGGTTGGCACGTATGGTCGGGTTGCGATTTTGGCGCTATCGTAAGTCTTATGAATAGTATGCCATACAGACCCGTTTGCCACTGAACCTGCATTAACGACGACAGTGGGGCCTCCAGCCTTAGTCAAACGGGTTGGTATGTATGGTCGGGTTGCGTTTTTCGCGCTTTCGTGTGTCTTGTGAATAGTATGCCATACAGACCCGTTTGCCACTGAACCTGCATTAACGACGACAGTGGGGCCTCCAGCCTTAGTCAAACGGGTTGGTATGTATGGTCGGGTTGCGTTTTTCGCGCTTTCGTGTGTCTTGTGAATAGTATGCCATACAGACCCGTTTGCCACTGAACCTGCATTAACGACGACAGTGGGGCCTCAAGCCTTAGTCAAACGGGTTGGTATGTATGGTCGGGTTGCGATTTTGGCGCTATCGTAAGTCTTATGAATAGTATGCCATACAGACCCGTTTGCCACTGAACCTGCATTAACGACGACAGTGGGGCTTCCGGCCTTAGTCAAACGGGTTAGCACGTATGGTCGGGTTGCGATGTTTTTGGCGTTTTCTCCTGGTCCTGTAAATGGTATACAATATAGACCCGTTTGCCACTGAACCTGCATTAACGACGACAGTGGGGCTTTAGGCCTTAGTCAAACGGGTCGTCAGGTTTCATTTTCTCTTAAAGATCGGAAGGTGACCCTTATTTACCATATATACCCTCGCATTGGGCCCCCAATTTGCTAAATCCTCAACTGTGGATAACATAATTATGCCGCAATATTTAGTCTGTCTGGAACTAAGCTGAGTTAAACCACATCACTGTGTGACACTTCAATACATATGAACAGCCGCTACGCTAATACGATTTTGTTTTTCTCTCCCTGTCTCGTCCTCGACCCGAGGACGAGACAAACAGACCCAGTCCCGGTAGATGTGAAAGTCGGCACACCTCTGATCTACTGGCTGTCCTTCAACGTTATGCCCAGCTGATACCTGACCAACGATCACCGGCAGAACCGCTTAATCTCCGCTAAATCTCCATTTCCGTTCTCCCAAGGGTTTTTCCCTCCTAGGACTTATTTTTCCTCGGATAAAAGCCCGGGGTTTTTTTTCTCCTAGGGGGTTTTTCACCCCGGGGAGGCAGCCTTTTTGGGCTTTACCTAGCTTCCTCTTCTATACGTTGCTTTAGTAATACGTGCAATTATAATATTGAGTCATAGCCGCAGCAAATTTAACTGCTCATGCTATCATGTATTCTGTTGTGCTATCTGTCGTTTTCTGTGCTTTTCACTGCTTCTATTTATGTAAAGCTGCTTTGAAACAATTGACTTTTGTGAAAAGCGCTATATAAATAAAATTGAATTGAATTGAATTGTATAATAACTGTTATAATTTATAACCCCTAGGTGGCGCTGTATTCTGACCTCCCAGGTACCTTCAGGACATCATGCCGAAGCTCCCTACCTATTTTTGCACGAATATGTCCCATAGTTTAAAAGATATAACAATTTTTGACAAATTTTAAAATGGCAAACAAGTGGTGTGGTCAAACCCGACATAATACATATGGACAGATTCGGCATGAGCCAAGGAGTTCGTAGACACCAAGATCATAATTTTCTGACAAACATTTCAGGAGTTATGGGCAAAAATAGCCTTTTTTCATATCTCATGACCCATAGGTGGCGCTGTCACCAAATTAGGCATGGACCCCCAGTTCATGGTCTACATGAAGTGTACCAAATATCATTTCGATTGATCAAAGAATGACCGAGATACAGCTTCAGAACCATTTTTGCGTCAACCTTGTTAAGTTTGCGCATTTATTACTTTTGAACAAAGATAAAAATCAAAATTCTGTTCAGTCATTTCTGTGCGGCTCACTCCAAATATAGTCTGTGCCAAAATTCATAACAATTGTACCAAATTTGAAGGAGGAGTAGCGAATAAACAAAATACTTTACATTTCAAAATGGCCACTACTGTAATGGGTGGAGTTTTACTGTACGGCATTAAAAACAATAAGCATGAGGAGAGCAATCACGTGTACTAAGAAGAGTTTTCATAGGTCAAGCGGATCAGCAGTTATAACCATTTGAACATTGAATATTTGAGCTGTTGGTGGCGCTATAGAGTTAGTGCTAGAGACCCCATTTTTGGTCAAATGACTATTTATGACCACCATTACAACTGTGCCAAATTTTATCATTTTCCTATCTACGGTTCATAGGGCTGTCTTAGACTCCCATTGGGGATGAAGAATAATAATACTGACAATTCCAATAGGTGCCTCAGCACCTTCGGTGCTTGGCCCCTAAAAATAATAATAAATATAGCTGCAAGCAGCGATTTGGGGCCAAGCAGATTTAGCGAAATGAGCACCCAAAGCACAGCAAACAACATAGAAGGTATCAATCACCCAATGCGCATTGAGCACCCAATCAAAAACACAAGGCGCAGCAAGTACCCAAAACGTAGCAATCACAGATCAGAACCACTGCAGTGCAGAGCAGCAACAGAAAACATGACAAAAATAGAACATATGTGAACTACAGACAGGTCAGGAAGAGTAGGTGGTAAAGAACAAAACTTTAATAGAAGAAATTAACACCTGCCTCAGGCTGGATTCGAACCCATGAACTCAGGATCTCTATGCATACGACTTAACAGATGCGCCACTCAGTAGACACAGCTCAAGGGTCGGCAGAAAAGAGCTTACATGCCAAAGAATTCAGAAGTTATAAGCAATTCGATAAGAACTGTTATAGTTTATAACCCCTAGGTGGCGCTGTACTCTGATTTCCTCAGGACATCATGCCGAAGCTCCCTACCGATGTTTGCGCCGATATATCCGATACTTCAAAAGTTATAGCAAATTATCACAAATTTCAAAATGGCGGACAGACGGTTCGGTCAATCCCGGCATAATACACATCGACAGATGCGGCATGAGCCAAGGAATCCGTAGACACCAAGATCATAATTTTCTGACAAACGATTCAGAAGTTATGCGCAAAAATAGCCTTTTTTCCTATCTCATGACCCATAGGTGGCGCTGTCACCAAATTTGTCATGGACCCCCAGTTCATGGTCGACATGAAGCGTACCAAATTTCATCTCGATTGATCAAAGAATGACCGAGATACAGCTTCAGAACCAATTTTGCGTCAATCTCGTTAAGTTCACGCATTAATTACTTTTAAATAAAGAAAAATATCAAAATTCTGTTCAGTCATTTCTATGCGGCTCACTCCAAAGATCACATGTGCCAAATCTCATAAGAATTGAACCAAATTTGAAGGAGGAGTAGCGAAAAAACGAAATACTGTACATTTCAAAATGGCCGCTACTGTAATGGGTGGAGTCTTACTGTAAGGTATTAAAAACAATAAGCATGAGGAGAGCAATCACGTGTACTAAGTAGAATTTTCATAGAGCAAATGGATCATGAGTTATAACCATTTGAACATTGAATTTTTGAGATGATGGTGGCGCTATAGAGTTACTGCTAGAGACCCCATTTTTGGCCAAATGACTATTTATGACCACCACTACAACTGTGCCAAATTTCATCATTTTCCTATATACGGTTCATAGGGCTGCAATAGACTCCCATTGGGGAAGCTTAAGAAGAATAATACTAACAGAAGCAATAGGTGCCACAGCACCATAGGTGCTTGGCCCCTAATAAGAAGAAAACTAACAAACGCAATAGTGGCCTGCCGCCCTGCGGGCTTGGCCCCTAATAACTTTTTACAGAAACCACGATCAAGCATATACAATTTACTTCTGTTGTTAAGAAATATTTAAAGTGTTTGTCTAAGGTTTTTGTGTTTATCTTTTCAGTTTATCTTCTACACCTGCTACACTTTTAATATATTCATTAGAAGTTAATCTATTTATTGCGTATCTACCATGTTTTTGTAGCAATGTTGTAGCACCCGTATCACACCACTGTCTGCGCTACTGGACCAGATCTAGGTTCTAAGGAGTGGGGGAGCAAAAATCACTACACCAGAGACCGTAACTTTAAATACAAAAGGCCGGCTATTTACTGTATGCAAAACACATAAAATATACAGAACTATAAAAATGTAAAACAATAAAATATACCTGCAGGCAGGGCCAGATTAACACTTTGTTATACCCTGGGCAACAATATTCAAGGGCCCCATCATCATGACTCCAGGATCACCATACAGTTTTTCTCAGTCACTTTGGTGCATTTCTCACATCACTATTTACATTTGCACAACAGGTAATGCAGTTCTCAAAACAATTATTACAAACTGCAAAACCTAGTTGATAACCTGCAAAAGCGTGGCACTTGCTCAAAATGGACAAGTCATTCCTCAAAAGCAAGTTTTCATGTCAATGAAAGTGTCAGTTTCATCAAAATGAAAAGTCCTGACACCATTGTTTATGAACAAGATAGTCAAATGGCATGTTTTCATTATGACAGTTTACTCTATAAATGTTTTCCAATTCAAAAAAGTCAATTCTTGGTGACACTACCTGAAAATGCTCAAGACAGCACTATATACTATTTGAATAGCTATTTGAAAACACCTTACTGTATTTAGTGAGGTAACTGAGTACAAGACACTGAATACTGTATGTATGTTTCAAATTTTTACTGCATATGCTCTTTGCAATTCTAATTTGTTCACAGCATTGTGCAAAAGAAAAAAAAATACAATAATTCTTTACAACATAAACTCCCTTTGGTTAGAGCTGTGCACAACTGTAAACAATATTGCAGTACATATTGGAACTGAATATACAACATACATAGTACTGTAATCATTCTTGCATATCCAGACATTCCTCTCTGTCTGGCCACAAAACCATGGTCACGTGATTCGGTAAAATATTAGGTCTTCTGGGCAACACGTGTAGTTTTTTTCCGGCCAAGTGCAGCGAGTGGAGGGACGCGGGAACTACAATTCCCATAATCCCACGCGTGCCACTCTGATGCAGTGTTGGGAACGTTACTTTAAAAAGTAATTAGTTATAGTTACTTATTACTTCTCACAAATAGTAACTGAGTTAGTAACTCCGTTACATTATTAGAAAAGTAATTAATTACCAGGAAAAGTAATTACTGCGTTACTTAAAAAAAATTAATATTTCAAATAACTTGAATGCCCCTTACAAAATTAAATATGTTAAATTAATAAAATGGATACTAAAGTGAAATCACTAATTTTTCTGGCAGCATGTGATGATGTGATGTGCTTTATTAGATCAGAATTACTTTCCACAGACGTGGAGAGACTTTTTCTTCATGGGCATAAGTTGCACATTACACAAACATTCTTGCCTTTCACCTCAACAATGGAAAAGTAGTGCTTTATACTTCGTGTTTGCGACCGCTACCTTTGAGCTTGTTGTACTTGCCATCGCCCTGTCGCCGGTGTTTTCGGAGTGATTGATGCGCGATGACCGGGCTGCATGTCAGTGCTTTGAGATGGGGCACAGTCAGCAGCAGCACCGCTGCTCGTTGAGAAGACAAAACGACGCGTATTTTCATGTCAGTCTACAAAAGTCTCCAACCACGCCAGAAAAGATAGCTAGATTTGTCCTATAAAGTCACTAAAGTGATAGAAAGTTGCTAAATCTAGCGACAAAGTGACCAAGTTGCTCAGACTTTTTAACACTGCTGCTCGCTCCTCTGACTTGGACTGCGCGTGTGGGCGGGCCTCTTTGTGAACTCTGCCTCTGGTTGGCTACCGATGGAAATTAAGCCAATCATCATTCGTTATGTTTCTCACAACACACACAAGAGAAAAACAGTGTTTGGCTGAGAGAGTGAGCATACGCGGCTGAAAATCACTACAGTAAGATCAATTTTAGTAACGCGCCGCATTTTAATGTCCGTAACGATAACGCCGTTGTAACAGGGGAAACAGTAATTTATTTGATTACTCGTTACTGAAAAAAATAACGCAGTTACTAACGCCAATTACTTATAACGCCGTTATTCCCATCACTGCTCTGATGCCTCTCTACAAGTGGAGCGACAATGGCGGAAGCAAAAGAAACGCGGATTTTAAATCTGATGTGTGGAAAAAGTTTGTGTTCGCTGTGACAAAAAAACGAGAAAGGACTAAATGTGATGGACATACAAAAAATGAGTGTGAGTAAATCCGTGAATGAGGAGAGTGTGTGCCGTTTCTCAATTAGAAAGCAGCCTCCTTAGATCGCATATGCAGGCTGCATCCGTCATTACATGCCTGGTGTATTTAAGTTAACTGAGTATTACATTCGCAAGTCATGTTAGTGTGTTACAACAATATACGATTAAATAAAAATAATTGTCAACTTGAAAAATATTAATATTCTGAAATAAGACAGTCTTCATGACGTATGCAGCCTACAAATGCGACCTATGGAGGCTGCAGACTTCCGACAGGGAAACGCGCCCCTGCATTGAGTGAGCTGACCTCAGCTCTAAGTCCAGCTACAATAGGTAAGCTGCTATTTTTTATTTTTACTGGGTTGTTTTTGTTTTCAGGAATTGACCCGCTTAAAACCCATCATCTTTTCTTGATTCTACAATCACAACTGTTGCTTTCATAGGAGTATCAAGCATTAGCATTAATAATATTAATAAAAACTAGGTCAATTGAGGGAGTGACTCAATTCTTAAAACCTGACTGATTGGGAGTTGTTTAAAGTTGACAAACTAAACTGAAACTTTATTTTTTATTTTTTTACATGGTGTAATTATTTTTGTCCTTTTTATGAAAATTGTAAACACTACACTAAACTAAACTTTGTACATTGTAATGTTCAGTCTTGTTTAATGTACACTTATGGCAGTTTTTCCAAGTCTTCATATGTTTTTTCCTTCTTGTTAATGTTTCAATAATTACCGTACCGTGGGCATCCTACCGAAATACTACCGTACCGTGAATTTTTGATACCGTTACATCCCTATCATATACAGAATATATTAGTGTAATATACAGTAAATATACTCAACACTTCAAATTCTAACTGTCATCGGAGGTATTTTGATTTACAAATATTTAAATGCTCATACAAATGCACTACTATGTCCCCTATCAAAGACATTCACTTACATATGATGCTATGAAAACAAAACACATCAGCATCTGTATAATCTCCGAAGTGTACTCATAAACACATAAACTGAATGTGTTATCAACATGTCAGTTTATTATAAGAAAAAAAATACTTTAACAGCCAACAGGTTTACAGCTGGGGAAACTGGACTGATTTTTAGACTGGTTTAGTGTTAATCAACATCTAACTCAAGGCCAAAAGTTACTCAACTGTTAATTAAAATTAAATAAACTGTTTACAAGTATTATTACAAGACCATCATGTAGCCTAACATTAGACACCCAAACCAAAGTGAAGGAAATGATAATTTGCAAGACTGAACTGAACTGAACATCAACGCAGACATGAATTTCCTCACAGAAGTTTAAGATCATAATACATCTTGAACGTAGATATATAAATGAACACAGAGAAGGGAAGTTTAACACTATAGCACAAGCAAACATGCTGAAGAGGAACTGAAGGCAGCTAAAAACCATCAGGGCATAAACACTGGCTTATTTTATTGCATTTTGGATCCTTACCTCCAGATAAAGTATTAAACTGGACTGATGATTTAAATGTTGTTTACTCACATGTGCGTTGTTAACTCTCCGGTTACAGCACTCATCCACTCGTTTAACTCTCCACATGGACTGTTTGTTTACAGTGTCGCGTGAGCAGCTACACTTGCAGGTTCGACTTCATTTGGCGCTAAGCAGACCTCTTGGTGATGTCAAAGTACCGCGAGAGCGATTCAAAGCAGATTTCTCCTTGTGATAACTGGAATCGGTCTCGCGGTACTTTGCTGTCACTCGCCATTGGGTTCTTGTGGCGCCACAGCAGTCTGCTCCCCAGTCACTTTCGCGCCGCTAAAGTAATTTGATTTCATACGCCGATAGGATCGCGCAGATACCTGCGTATAACGTAGACTACACCACTGTTTCTACTTTACATTTTCTGCGTTTCTGATGACCTTTTCCTTTTTTAATTTCAGCTTCGCGCTCCCACTTAGCTTCTCCATGTCTCATTTATGGGAAATGAATGAGATCGCGTCGCTCTGCTACTGCTTGTCGTTGGCTGTCTGAATGGGGCGTGAACGAGGGGTAATTCTGTTGTAGCATCGCCTTTGCGAACCTTTGACCCACCTCATGCGGACTGACCAATGAGGAGAGGGTCTTAACTTGAGGCCCCCTCTTCATTGGTCAGTCCACATGAGACTGACAATCAGCGCAGCGTTTCTCTGTGCAGCGCAAAAGCCCGTGTTGACAGTTTTAATATGAAGCGGCCAGCGGGAGATTACCAAATACAGTACTTTGCTCGTGCCCTTGCTGCCCTGGACCCTCTAGAGCAGGGGTCCCCAACCTTTTTTTCCACCACGGACCGGTTTCAGCTTTTAAAAAAAATTCGTGGACCGGGGGGTGAGATTGGGGGGGGGGGGGTGGGGGGGTTTTGGGGTCGCTGGGTTGCTGTTCAAACGTGCTGAAAACGTGCTTTTCTAAATTTACGTTTTAAACGGAAGTAAAGATAACAACCATGCATTAGAAAAATTAATAACTGCTTTATTTAGGCTATAGTATATTTTCTATAGACGTGTAAAACCATATTTTGGCGGATTGTTTTTTACTTTCATTGTTTTTACTAGTTTGCCTGTCCATTTAGTCTTAATAATTAATGGAACCTAAACGAACTTGGCTTGCTGTTCTCGAAGGCAGCTCGATTCTTGGTCGGGCTCGAGACCCAATTCCAAGTAACAGAAGAGAAGAAAAATGCAGTGATGGAGGAGATGCCAGAAGAATTGCGGCTGGGCGCAGAGGCACGGAGACTCACGTTTACCACGATTAATGATGATTGACAAGTTTAGGTTCCTTTCAAACCTACGTTAAAAGTGTAGCAGTTAAAATATTATTAGCCTAACAGTTTATTTTGATCATGGTGCTACGATCGATGGATAATTCTGAAGTTGTTTTAAAGAAGAATAAAATAATTTCTTTTCAGTCATTTGCGCTGTCACACATTTGAACGTCTACGCATATGTACATCATTGCAACGTACATTTGCAAATGATTCATAAAGTCATACCTACGCAATTCTTTGATCGATTGTGTTTTAGAAGTACTGTATGCTCAAACTCTAATGACAGCAATGTGATCGCTGATGCGCTGGGAGAGAGAGGCGGAGAAAAAGAGAGAGAGCGCGGCTCTGTTCAAAAGTGGAAATGATTGATGTTATTTGAAGTCGGCTCTTACAGTACAAAATACCCGATTAAGCTATTACGTGGCTATTATACACATTTTTTCGGGACATTCTTGCGACCCGGTGGCAACTTGTCCACGACCCAGTACTGGGTCGCGACCCGGTGGTTGGGGTCCTCTGCTCTAGAGGTCTTGGGCCCCTGGGCAATTGCCCAGTTGCCCGTATGGTTAATCCGGCCCTGCCTGCAGGTTCTCAATATTGAAGTAAGTAGAGGTAAGTATAAAAGATTAAAGAAATAAAAATAAATTGTATTTCACTCTCTTTTTGTTATTTAGTTCACCTAGGCAATTAATCTAGACTAATCTAAGTTAGACCTGTCTTTTCCTAGGTTGAACCTATTTTTGAATCCCTATTTTTTCTTCTTGAATAAACCCCTTTTTCCTTTTCTTTTACAGGTAAGAAAATACCTTCAATTCAAATAATCAAATCAAAATGAACCATAAACGTTTCAAATCACATTTCAAATCACATTTCAACATATGAACTCAATGTGAAAATAGAAGTGTGTCCCTTTAATTCAGTCCGAGTTCAAATGGGAGTTCAATTATTCAGTTCAATGAAGAGTTTCAGTTCGATTCAGTCCGCAAATAATAGTTCAATCAGAGTTCAATTTGATCCAAATACAGCGAGTCACTGTACTCAAAAGATTTCCTCACTGATGTGATGAAGATGATGATTTGCAAATCTGGGTCTGGCTCACCATCTTGAATCCCGTCCGCACGTGTGCACACCCGCACACTGCAAATCAATCCCCGCTCCAACAGAGCCTCAAATAAATACTCAAATTAACAATATCTGTTTTTTATCTATTTATATTATTATTAATAATATATTTTTACTCCTGATAAATAGGTGTGTGTGAGAGAGAGATCGTAAATTGGTTTACCTTATGCAATGCAAAACAATAACAGGCTGTTGGTTGTATGTAATTTACTTGCAAGGATGCTGAACACTATGAACATCTGAACTTTTCAGAACTATGTACTGTCTGGCTGAAGTTCATGGTGCCAGAATTGACTCAATAACAGCCGAACATTCGGTTTTGTTCCTCTGAAATGCTCCGATAATTCATCCACAGCTCAACAACATGTAACGATGTCCGTTTCTCAATACGGCTGCAGCCTGCGGAGATCGCATATGCAGGCTGAATACGTCATCAAGCCTGGTTTATTTTAGTTAACTGACCATTAAATTCGCAAGTTATAAGCATATTACAACAATTTACTATTAACTAAGAATAAAGTCAACTTTATAATTGTTAATATTCTGTAACAAGACTCATTGTCTTGATGACATATGGAGCCTAGAAATGTGACCTCCGGAGGCTGCAGCATTCGCATTGAGACACGGCCGATGTGTGACAAGCAACATATACGTTGCAATCCGGAGTCCGTGTTGCAGAATTTGCAGTGCTATTTTCTGATTTAGAAGGCATTATCCATTGCTTCAGGCCCAGGTCACTCTCCCACACCTATCTGTAGCTTTTTATATATTTTCCCACTTCGACATTTAGAATTCCCGCTGAGACTAAGAGCTGGCTGGCTGCTATCACTTGTGATTGGCTAAACTCGGACTCATCATCGGCGTGGCGTCAACACAAACACATGCAGTGGGCGTGTTTAGTAACATCAGATGAAATACATGCACACTTGGGTTTTTTGTTAAATAATTAGCCTATAAAATGCACGTTTCAAACCCGCCCAACTGGTCCCAAACCAGCCCAATTTTTGCACACCTGCCCAAGCCAATTTTTACCCGCACAATCAAATTCAAAACTGCCCAATCTGGCAAAACTGCTCTCCGATCTCTCTTCTGCTCTCTCCCGCAGGTCTCTGCTGTAGCGTCGCTGACGTGACGCTCTAGCGTCACTAGTCCCTTAAAGGGGTGGTGAACTGAATTTTCTGTCAGCATACTTTTAATCTTTGAATGTTAAATTTTTTACATTTTTAATTCTGATTAATAAACTTCATTAAATGATTCACTTAACTTTTCAAACTTATTTATGCAGCTTTTAACTATTTATTATTATTTATGTCATATTTTTAACAGGGTTACATTTTTCATGCACATAAATATATGATATGATCCATACTGATTTTACCAGCTTAATAATGTAGTTTTAATTTGGGTGGTCAGTCTGCATTTGAAAGTCAATCTGCATCTAGCTAATTAGAGTTAAATTACTCAAATTAAAGTCATTTTAAGATGCCAAAGTCAAGTTTAATCATCTAAAATGTATTTTACCAGCAAACACAATTGTGGCCAGTGAAAACTTTGGAAAACAACTAGCCACTTTGGCTGGTGAGCAAAAAAGTTAATGTCAAGCCCTGGTACAGTTGCTCTTTTATAATTTAAAGGCAAAAGTCCTCTGAGGTGTTTAGCTGATAGGCGCCTTTCCCACAATCCTTAACTTGATCATCTGGGCAACAAGTGATGTGACTTCATTTGTTTGTGGTACTAACCCCCAAACAAAAACACCTACACCATGACATCACTGTTGTTTCTCCAGTTGCCATGGAGATGAGGAGATGACTGTGAGTGGATGGGCTGGGTAAGGAGAAAATCAATCAGTGCCACACACGGTTTTCTGTCATCTGCAAACCTGTGAGGAGTCACGTTCCACCTTAACCTGTCTGGGCCCCACGCCTGGAGCCTTCTCCACACAGCAACCTGCAGAATGTATCAGGCCCAAACCTGCTTGTCTGTCTGCCCGGGGACAGGGCTTATCGCTCCATCACATCATCTGTCTGTCTGCTGGAAGCCTGCCTTGAGCTCAAAATACTGCACAATATTCTATCTGACCGAGCGACAGCTCACGTTGAGGGCCTTAGAAATGCATCTAACACACTGGTTCTGGGTTATAAAATCAACTATACATAATTGTATATATCATTACAATTTAACACTTCTAGTCAGCTGTGCTAGTATTCATACTTTCTTGAATTCAAACACTATTTACAAACATCTCATAATCAAATAAACCATAAGGCCACACATGCATGCAAGCATGCGTGCACACACACACGAACAAACTACAAGCAACTTCTCTGAAAGGAAATTGTGTTATAATTGAGTTATATATTATGATCTGACATATCTATTGTATCTTTGTTATAGTTTTACTGGGGACGGGTGCTTCAAGTTCTTTATACTATTTTTTTTAAGGTTAACTGTGACAGTATATCAAATTACTGCCAGTCCTGTCTGGACATGTGACATTACGTGTACGTAAATTTCTATCTTTGTTGTTGCAACATCTAAAATTTATGGTATCTAAGTTCACTGGTTTCCCACATAACTGCAGTACACTTTTAAAAATAAAGGTGCTTTACTATGCCATAGAAGAACCATTTATGGCTAAATGGTTCCATAAAGAAAATGTTACAATTGAAGAAACTTTCTGTTTCACAAAAGGTTCTTTGTGGTGAAGAGGGTTCTTCAGAGTATAAAAAGATTAGAAAGAAATGGTTCTTTGACTGAATGGTTCTTCAAGGAACCAAAAATGCTTCTTCTATGGAATCATTTACATTTAGTCATTTAGCAGACGCATTTGTCCAAAGCGACTTACAGACCAGCAACACATAAATGCACTGGAAATAGTCTCATCAAGTCAAACACAGTATACATAGCCATGGGTTAGTTATTTTGTAAGAATGTATAGATAGATATCAGGAAAAAGGAAAAGAAAAATATAGTAAGTCTTATAATAGGAAGTGATGTAATGGCGGAAAAGATGGGTTTTAACCCTCTGGGGTCTAAGGGGGTTTTAGGGCCCTGGGTAAGTTTTGACATGCACTGACATTTGTGCTTTTTTCAGTTGCTTAAAAACATATTAATGGCAAACTTCTCATAACACTGTGTTCAGCAAAAACTGGGCTACAATATTATGTGATCAACATGTGTGTATATGTTTGTATTTTTGAGAGAAAAATGTTTATGTGTGGAGTCCACAAAACTCATTCTAAACATGTTTTCAAAACAGGATTTCGTAGTCTAGAGTTTTTTCTTCAAAATTATGTGAAAGTCATTTGGCCTGCTCATTCACATAAAACAATATATTGATTTACAATTTCTAAGACACTTTTGCTTGGGAAAGGCTGTATGCGTGGAGGCGGGAAAGCTCCTGAATAATCAGTTATTGACAGCTGAGGAACAAGAGAGTTGAATAATGAGCCACATAATGAGCCTTGTGGGGATATTCAACAGGAATGTAACTTTCTCTGTAGTAAAACCATGATAAGGTTTACTTGGGAATTTATAACAAATATTTTCAATAGAATGTAAACACACACACACGCACACAAAATATATATATATATATATATATATATATATATATATATATATATATATATATATATATATATATATATATATATATATATATATATATATATATATACTAGGGTTGTCAAAATAAACGCGTTAATAACGCGTTAACGCAAATTCATTTTAACGGCACTAATTTTATTAACGCGCGATTAACGCAACACACAATTTCTGTTTGACCCACAGCTGGATGAACTGAGACGCAGCAAGTGACCTGCGCTGTCTAGATGAGACGGAGCTTTTCATAAAAATAAGAACATTAAGCTCTCGTCTAGCGAATCCAATGCTCTAAATGGTCATTAAACATCTAAAAGGATCTTTATCTGTACGTTTTCTGTGAGGTGTACCGTCCCGACTCCCAAATCCATATAAAGCAAAGATGCGTCTTCTTTCACTTTTTAGTTTCTAAAGCATTCAGAAATTATAGAAAATAGACTGCAGGATTTTCTTGATGTTAGAATAATTATTAAGAGAGATAAAGTTCGGGACCTGATTGATGTTAAAAGAGTTATTAAGACTGACAAGGCTCAAAAGCGATGTCTGACACAGACGTCTGAAGCGCATGCACACAAACACGCGAGTGCGCGACCCCGATATATTAACATCTAACACAAAATTACATTTATAAAAATATATGTTTTGACAAGAATTCACGCAGGTATGACCTATAATCTGTGAATGTTTGGTTAACTGTTAAGGAAAAGTATCTGTTGTGTAACATTATATTAAACCCTTGCATTAGTATACAGTATCTTAAAGCAGTCTGTCTCAATGTCAAAATTAAACAATAAAAGAAAAACATATATGTAACATATATTGATATTGTTTTTGCTCTGCGTAAACAGGTATAGTTCTGTCATGCTTCGTCATATTCCATATTGTTCCAATTGTTTTGAAGTTTTTTAATAGAGAATGTTAAAATATAAATGAAACATTTTTGAAAATTTGCTCATCCCAACTCAATTTGCCAGCACAGGTCACAAATGATGCAGCAGCAAACAGAAATGGAGAAAGAACAAGGTCTTCTAAAGGGAAAATCATATATAAAAACTATGGCTGATGGTTCTGTTGAAAATGTAAACAGGCTGTTGTAGACATACATTTGCATATAGCATATATATTATCCAAATTCATGCTGATTAGAGCATTAAAAACTTGAAAAGTGTTACATTTAGGTAAATTTAGAACAGATAAAAATGTGCGATTAATTTCCGTTTAATCACGAGTTAACTCATGAAATCATGCGATTAATTGCGATTAAATATTTTAATCTATTGACAGCCCTAATATATACACACACACACATTTCTATGAAATATTTTCTATTAATTTCACAGGTATACCTTTAAAAACATGGTAATCATGGTGAAGGTACTGTTTGGCCATTGTAAACATGAACACAGGGTTAGTGTTTTGTTGGCCAGCGAGAGGTTTACATTTGTGCAGTAAAAAGCTCAAAAAAAGAACAGCCTATCGTTGTCTGGACTCTTATTGTGTTTTTTTAATCATTATAGTAGAAACACAACAAGGGACATGCGTGATTAACTTATCAATGTTTGTTTACAGCCGCCGCCATTACTCCCTCAGGTGTTGCTTGTGAAAGCAGTACAAATAAATGCATGCACATGGGAGTGATCCTGTGTTTAATAAACTTGCTGTGTGGAGATATATGCTTAGACGCAACTAAATAAGGATTGTATTGCTTGCAATCGCGTATTTAATAAGAATTCCAAAAACTCTCTTTTGTTTGTGTATGTGAGTTTCCCTTCGTGTGAACTGTTTGACGGAAGCCAAAGAAAACACTCGCCCCGGAGATACTGGCACACATACGCAAGTAAATAAGGATTTAGATGTCATGTTTGGTGCAATCGGATGAAACAAGAAGGAATGGAGAGACTGGGTTGTGGATTGCGTATCCATTGACTGCAGGAGGGATGAGTTATGCATATGGATGTCTCTGCTCATTCACTTCAATAGCGCGGGGGTGCGGCGATCTCATCTCATTACAGTTAAACAGATAACAGGAGAAAGACGGTACCTCTCCTCCTTCTCATACAGTTTACACCGAATGACAATATCTGTTTTCGATCTCACTTACATAATTTAAAAGGAGACATTCCAAGCATTATGTAGACATTTATCTTTTGTTTCTATGACGAGTATTCGTTAAGTTACAGTTTATTTTTCTGATTCGTTTCTGAAAACTCTTCACTGAGGGAGAGAGAACAAAATGCGCATCATGTTTATTTTCTTAATTTTGCAAAAAGCACAACATTCTGTTTTTATTGGGAGTGGACAGAAAAAAACTAGACACTTTAACGTTTTAAATGATGTATAAATCCTATCTGTATGTCCAAAATCAGCAGAGAAATCTAAGTCTCTTTGCGGAGTGATTGAGAGTGTCGACCGCAGTCGACCAGAGAGTGTTAACCGATTCTTAAAGACAGCTACAGAGTCAGCAGATCGTGTTCGACCGGCAGACCATTCCACAGATGAGGAACAGCTCCAGAGAAGGTACGCAATAATGTTTTTTTCCATTTTTGAGATGGCATCACAAGCCGACGCTTGGTGACAGAGCGCAGGGATTGAGAGGGTATGTAAGGCTGTGTAAGCAAGCGGTAAGGGGTGCTGACCCAGCAGTGGTTTTAAAGGCCAGGAGCAGAGCTTTAAATTTGATGCGACCTGCTATAGGGAGCCAGCATAACTTGACAAAGTGAGGAGTGATGTGCACCCTCTTTGACTCATTGAAGACCACTCTTGCCACTGTGTTCTGAATCATCTGTAGGGGTTTGGTTGTGCAGGCTGGATATCCAGTGCTTTGCAGTAGTCCAGCCTGGACAGGATAAGAGCTTGGACTAGGACCTGCATGGGATGCTCATTTAGGAAAGGTGTAATTTCCTAATATTCTAAAGAATTAATCTACAAGAGCGGACGGTGCTGGCAACATGGGCCTTGAAGCTAATCTGATCATAAATGACCACTCCCAGGTTTCTAGCGTTCTTGGATGGCGTGATGGTTAAGGAACCTAGCTGAATGGAAAGGTTAGATGAATCTTTGATTGTGATGAAGATCCTTTTCCTACTTAGCCCCTAAGCTCTGGAATGTTTTACCAACCGATGTCCGAGAATCAGACACAGTCGATCATTTTAAATCTAGACTTAAAACTTTTCTCTTCAACAAAGCATTCGCATAATTTGTCTAGTAAAGGTTCTTAACTCGCAATAGTTATTTTCACGGAACAAAGCACTCACGGTCATAACACAGACCAACCAAATAAATAAATAAAAACCTTTTCTGCATGAACACTTAAAATGAATTGCATTAAATAGTTTGCCACCGTTTGCCACTGAACCTGCATTAACGACGACAGTGGGGCTTCCGGCCTTAGTCAAACGGTTTGGCACGTATGGTCGGGTTGCGATTTTGGTGCTTTCGTGTGTCTTGTGAATAGTATGCCATACAGACCCGTTTGCCACTGAACCTGCATTAACGACGACAGTGGGGCCTCCAGCCTTAGTCAAACGGGTTGGTATGTATGGTCGGGTTGCGTTTTTCGCGCTTTCGTGTGTCTTGTGAATAGTATGCCATACATACCCGTTTGCCACTGAACCTGCATTAACGACGACAGTGGGGCCTCCAGCCTTAGTCAAACGGGTTGGCACGTATGGTCGGGTTGCGATTTTGGCGCTATCGTAAGTCTTATGAATAGTATGCCATACAGACCCGTTTGCCACTGAACCTGCATTAACGACGACAGTGGGGCCTCCAGCCTTAGTCAAACGGGTTGGTATGTATGGTCGGGTTGCGTTTTTCGCGCTTTCGTGTGTCTTGTGAATAGTATGCCATACAGACCCGTTTGCCACTGAACCTGCATTAACGACGACAGTGGGGCCTCAAGCCTTAGTCAAACGGGTTGGTATGTATGGTCGGGTTGCGATTTTGGCGCTATCGTAAGTCTTATGAATAGTATGCCATACAGACCCGTTTGCCACTGAACCTGCATTAACAACGACAGTGGGGCTTCCGGCCTTAGTCAAACGGGTTAACACGTATGGTCGGGTTGCGATGGTTTTGGCGTTTTCTCCTGGTCCTGTAAATGGTATACAATATAGACCCGTTTGCCACTGAACCTGCATTAACGACGACAGTGGGGCTTTAGGCCTTAGTCAAACGGGTCGTCAGGTTTCATTTTCTCTTAAAGATCGGAAGGTGACCCTTATTTACCATATATACCCTCGCATTGGGCCCCCAAATTGCTAAATCCTCAACTGTGGATAACATAATTATGCCGCAATATTTAGTCTGTCTGGAACTAAGCTGAGTTAAACCACATCACTGTGTGACACTTCAATACATATGAACGGCCGCTACGCTAATACGATTTTGTTTTTCTCTCACTGTCTCGTCCTCGACCCGAGGACGAGACAAACAGACCCAGTCCCGGTAGATGTGAAAGTCGGCACACCTCTGATCTACTGGCTGTCCTTCAACGTTATGCCCAGCTGATACCTGACCAACGATCACCGGCAGAACCGCTTAATCTCCGCTAAATCTCCATTTCCGTTCTCCCAAGGGTTTTTCCCTCCTAGGACTTATTTTTCCTCGGATAAAAGCCCGGGGGTTTTTTTTCTCCTAGGGGGTTTTTCATCCCGGGGAGGCAGCCTTTTTGGGCTTTACCTAGCTTCCTCTTCTATACGTTGCTTTAGTAATACGTGCAATTATAATATTGAGTCATAGCCGCAGCAAATTTAACTGCTCATGCTATCATGTATTCTGTTGTGCTATCTGTCGTTTTCTGTGCTTTTCACTGCTTCTATTTATGTAAAGCTGCTTTGAAACAATTGACTTTTGTGAAAAGCGCTATATAAATAAAATTGAATTGAATTGAACTAGCATTTCTGTCTTTGCATGGTTAAGCTGGAGATGGTAATCCTTCATGTCCCAAAAACCGGGCAGAAACCATTGGGTCATCAGGGTGGAACGACAAGTGAACTTGAGTGTCATCCGCATAGCAGTGGTAGGAAAAGCCATGTTTTCGAATGACAGAACCCAGGGATGTCATGTATATCGAAAAGAGCAGTGGTCCAACATGGAGCGGCACCCCGGTATCGAGTCGTTGGGGTTCGGAGACGTCACCTCTCCAGGATACCCTGACTGACCTACCTGAGAGGTACGAATGGAACCATAGAAACGCTGTGTCCGAGACACCCATAGCCATGAGGTTCTACAGGAGGATGTGGTGATTGACCATGTCAAAAGTGACAGATAGATCCAGTAAGAGATGATTTGGAGGCTGCCTTTCCTGCCTTAGGGCTTCAACGACTGGAGTGACCATTTTTTAAACCAGACTGATTGCTATCCAGGAGGTAATTTTGTGTGAAGAAAGAGGAGAACTGGTTGAACACGACGCGTTCAAGAGTCTTGGCAATGAAGGGAAGAAGAGAAACTGGTCTTTAGTTCTCTAGCATAGCTGGACTGAGTGTGGGTTTCTTCAGCAGTGGGGTCATCTTAGCCACTTTAAATGCTGCGGGGAAGGTACCAGTGGAAAGAGATTAATTGATCATGTGGGTAAGAGCAGGGATAACCAACGGAGAGATGACCTGAAGGAGATGGGTGGGTATGGGATCAAGCGGGCAGGTAGTCGGATGGTTAGAAGCCAAGACCTTGGAAACATCCACTTTAGATAGGAGAGAGAAGAAGGGAAGGGGGCATGCCTCAGAGGTTTGAGCATGCGCAAGAAGTGGTGGCTCGGAGAACTGAAAAACAGGCAAAGACATTTCCCTTTAACAAAGCATTCACATAATTTGTCTAGTAAAATAACTGGGTCTGGGTAATATATTTATGCCCCTATAGTTACCCTGTCTGGAACCAAGCGGATATTAAACCACAATACTGTGTGACACTTGCATTACATGTGAACGGCCTAATAGGATTTTGTTTCTCTATCCCTGTCTCATCCTCATTCCTGAGGACAATGGAACTAACAGACCCAGCTCCGGCTGCCGTGGAGGTTATTGCGGCACTGATCTACTGGCTTTCCTTCAACGTGATGCCCAGCTGATGTCAGACCAACAACCACCAGCTTGCTGCCATCTAATCTATTTATCCGTGTATATATATATACCTATTATATAATATATCCTCTATAGAATCAGCTATGTCTGGCTTTCTCCCAAGGGTTTTTTCCCCTCCTAGGACTTTTCGCCCACAGGGTTTTTCTCCTAGGAGTTTTTTTTCCAACCAGACTCTCGTACATTCATTTAATTTGTACAGAGAGTCTGGCCACGGTCTATTGCAAAGCGTTACTTCTGTTAAGGAGGGTCCTCTGTTGAAGTTTAAAACTATTGGATCTGCCCAGAGTCACTCTGAATCTTCCATAACCAATCGCTAACGTTTGGTCTACTGGCTTTCCTTCAACGTGATGCCCAGCTGATGTCAGACCAACAACCACCAGCTTGCTGCCATCTAATCTATTTATCTGTGTATATATATATACCTATTATATAATATATCCTCTATAGAATCAGCTATGTCTGGCTTTCTCCCAAGGGTTTTTTTTCCCTCCTATGTCACTCAGTCTGGTGCACGACCTCAACGTCATCGTTCTTAGCCACCCCCCTCTGTTCGCTGATTGGACCTGCAGATTTTTGCCGGAGAAAACGAAACTCTACACAGCAGTCCAGACGTTGTACTGAAGCAAAATGAAAATTAAGCAGAAGCACGTAGGAGGGCGGTGCCAGGCTAGAGTCTGCGGACATTGGCTTAATTTAGCACCCTCTTACATAGGTAAAATTTTTACTACGCTCACTAGTATGGTTAATCTTAACCGCTGTATTCTGCTGTTTATGTTTTAAGAATTTTCTGTGTTTTTTCCTTCATCTATTAATGTAAAGCTGCCTTGAAACAATAAAACAATTGTGAAAAGCGCAATATAAATAAAATAAAATTGAATTGAAAGTTGCTAAGAATGCTGCTCAGTGACACACAGAATCCTTGGGTATTTTTTTTTAAACAATAAAATATAAAACACTCAAGCATTGTGGCGGCAGCCTTTGCATGGGCAAGCACACTCATATTTTATTCAAAACATCTAATAATCTATTAAAAAAATTGTATAACATCTGTAATTCTGAGAATTTACCATAAGAAACTGATTATTCAAATGTTGTTAGTAAACAGGATGGGATTTCCAGTCTTACTAGATATGACAGTTTTGTCCCAAAACACTTTAGGACATTAAACTGTTTGAATTAAGCCCTTAATAAAACTTTATGACTAATGAATTTTTCTGTTGCTGGTCTGATCAGCTGAGCTATTGTATGCATGTAAGCGGCCACCTCAGGACATGTACTGTAGGAACAGGTTTATCACATGTATAAACATGCAGATATGAACATTTTAAATCTTCCACCAACACATCTGGCACAACGTAACATTAATTCTTAAGTGTGTCCATGACTAAACCCTGATAGGATCTTTAGTGGATGTAAATTATCTCTCCTGCAGGCTGGTTAAACTGCCCATGCAGCAGAACATGCTGGTGGAAGCTGCTAATCAGACACAGACACTGAAATACATTACAAACCTATGGGCAACTTCATTAGGCTCTCTCATATATAAACTGAAAAGTCTCAGTAAGAGCCTGTTGCTCCAACATGATAACATCAGCTTAAACCAAATCAACATTACTATTTAACTCGTAGAATTTTATATTACTGCATATACACAGCAGTGCACATGACTGACATGGAGTCGAAGGCATACAGATTTACATTTCAGTTGTTGTTTTTTACAGATTTTTAAACTAGTGTAAATGGGTAATAACAATTCTAATGCTACAACCCCAAATCAGAAAATGTTGGGACACTGTAGAAATTGTGAGTAATTGTTGTAACTTTTCCGGCCTCTTATTGCTACCTGTCCCAACTTTTTTAGGAATTTGTAGCTCTCATGAAATCCAAAATGAGCCAATATTTGGCATGACATTTCAAAATGTATCACTTTCAACATTTGATATGTTATCTATATTCTATTGTGAATAAAATATAAGTTTATGAGATTTGTAAATTATTCCATAACTTTTTTACTCACAATTTCTACGGTGTCCCAACTTTTTCTGATTTGGGGTTGTATAAGAGATTATTGCATATTGCACACAAAAGCTGACTGGTCGGGTTTTTTACAACTTCCTGTGCAACTTACTTGCTTAGAAACGAAATCAAGTTCTAGAACTTTATCACTAGAGTTTGCCAGGATAGGGGTATAACATCTTTGTAAAACACATCTAGGAAACCACAAGTTATACTATGTCAATCAGCAGGAGTGTGAGAACCGAGGACGGCAAGTAACAGGCCTGTTTATTATCAAGACTCATCAATGGCATGAAAGAAGAAGTGTGTTTTTGGATGAAAGGAAAAGAAAGCCAGCATTATGGAAACAATGGATATAGTTTGTTTATCCAGGGTAGCAGCAGATTTTTGGGTGTGTGTTTGTTTAATGCTGGATTTCATTGAAAAGTCACAACCGTGTCAGGAGTTGCATGCGTTAAGAAAGACTTTTGTGGTATGTTGGATATAGGCGCGTAAGTGCATATTATATAAATGACACGAACATGTAGTGAATCATAAGTTATCCAGTCAGTTTTGTATGAAGCTCCTACCGCAGCTAGTAACTCCTCTTTCTGAATTTTTTCAGACGTTATTTGAAAGAATTTGTAAAGCTTATCTGTCTTTTATAAATCTAATAAAACTAAAGACTTTTTGGAGATATAAAGGATGTAATACTACTGTAAAGGTACTCCAGATTAACATCAGATATGCAGAAATAGCTTGTGTTATGGGAGCTTTTACTAAAAACTATTCATACTTTTAATTATTATTATACCAGTTTTTATTAAAAACCGTAGAGTGCCATAAATAAAGTTTTCACAAGACTGGTAAACAGGCTCTGATTTTTACAGATTTTTTAATACTTCTGAATTATCATCATAATTGCTGTTTTTTATTATTATTCAAACAATAAAAAAATTTAGAACAGGATTAGAATAGAATTACATTTTAAATATGACAAAAAATCCACAAATGCCTGATAAATTAATATCTTATAGTACCAATAAAATCAAGGTTTGGTGTAATTAAGTAATTAGTTACTGTTATTTAATTACATTTTCCTAGCCTAGAAATCTAGACGCACCCTAGCGGCCGCAAAATATATTTGCTGCCAGGGTTTAGTTTAGGCACTCACAATACACTTAACCGGTCCAAAAACCAAAATTTGGTCAGGCCAATCACATCGTGTGTAGCGTCTGTGGGGCGGGCTTAACATGATGACGACAGCGCTGCAACGGTTCCTACTTGAAAACAGAGAATGGCTGCTGCTGCTGGCGAACAGCTATCTTTTGAAGCGGCTTTGGCCGCGACTCTGGAGGACTTAGACTTATGTTTTTCTTTGAGAGAAGAGCAAATAAACCCTACTGAAGTCCTTTTTAAGCAAGAAAGATGTGTTTGGAGTTTTGCCGACTGGTTACGGTAACTACGTCACCTTCTTCGTTGCTCTGATCCGTCATAGCGCTATCCTATTGCGTGCAGAGGCATTTTGAGGGACAACCTTATGTCCCGCCCCTTGCATTGAGCCATTTGTGTAAAGAGTTGCCAGACCTTACATCTTGATGTAGGTCTGGCTAACCAGGCTAACATTTTCCCTAAAAAGGAAAGTAAGGGATTACTCATTTTTTTCAGTAATTTAATTACAGTTACTTTGCCAGGATCCTGCATGAATCTTGTCTTGTTTTAATATCTTGTCCAGTATGGCAGGGTTCTGACAGTACAATTTTTGTGTGGGAACACGTGGCCATGGATTGTTTGTATCCAGTCATGTGTTTTCCTTGTCTCGTTTTTTCCCCCAGGTCCCTTGTAATCCTTATTATTTTCAACCAAAACGGATAACTCTGTTGAGAATGCTTAAGTGCTAGAATCACCCCATTACGAGGTGATTGATATGTTCCACATATGAGCATTCCACGCATTGAAGGCTGGTTGATGTCGCAATGCGTGCCCATCCCGCTGCAGATGCATGTGTATGCCAAGGGAGCTCTGTGCTTGAGAGGAAAGGCGAGGAGATG
Source organism: Paramisgurnus dabryanus (assembly GCF_030506205.2). Classification (NCBI taxonomy): domain Eukaryota; kingdom Metazoa; phylum Chordata; class Actinopteri; order Cypriniformes; family Cobitidae; genus Paramisgurnus; species Paramisgurnus dabryanus. The sequence goes on from NC_133339.1 coordinate 49,182,087, forward strand.
TTCATATCGACAGCACTACATGCAGCCATGTGTAACTTTAAGCAGGGGAGACTGCTTCGCATGAGTCTGCTGCACAGGAAGTGAAGGTTTATCTTCGGTTCTCAGCCGGAAAGTGGCAGGGGAAGACGCTGGGCCTGGATTTTCTCTGCAGGGCTTAGATCGACGGCGAGCAGGAAGGCTGCTTCTTCAGAGCAGCGAGAAGGATCGTGCTGAAGGAGAAAAAATGTCTCCCTGCAACCCAGGACTTTTTCAGCTGAATCAACTAAGGTGGCGTTTGTACTCTGGTGACTGGGAAGGCAGCACTTTGGGGAACGGCAGTGTGGGAGAACCAAGAGCCATGCTGTACCTCGTTCCAGACGCTCTCTGCAGAGATGAGACGTGTCTTTGACCGCGCCAGCACCGGGAGAGAGGCAGCTTGTATATTAGCTGAACTCAAACAAGGAGAAAGGTCAGTCTCTGATTACTCCATAGAATTCAAGACTCTGGCAGTAGAGTGTCAATGGAACGAGGGGGCACAGTGGGACATGTTCCTGCATGGGCTGGCTGACCGAATCCAGAAGGAGATCTACGCCATGGACCTGCCGATATCTCTTAACGGATTAATCGAACTGCTTAATCGAACGGCTTCTCATTCCTCTTCACAGGCGTGCTGAAAGCAGAGGTTAATTACACATCACAAACGTACATTATGCACAGACTGGGGCTTTTCGTTCCTCTTCACAAGCGTGCTGAAAGCAGAGGTAAATTACACTTCACAGACGTAAGTTATGCACAGACTGGGGCTTCTCATTCCTCTTCACAGGCGTGCTGAAAGCAGAGGTAAATTACACATCACAAACGTACGTTATGCACAGACTGGGGCTTTACGTTCCTCTTCACAAGCGTGCTGAAAGCAGAGGTACGTTACACTCCACAGAGGTACGTTTTGCACAGACTGGGACTTTTCGTTCCTCTTCACAGGCGTGCTGAAAGCAGAGTTAAGTTACACTTCACAGAGGTAAGTTATTTCATATCTCACCCAACGCTTCTCCCGGGGGCAGTGGACTTGCAGCGCAACGACTGGCAGGGCGTACGGGGCCGAACGCTTCCCTAGCCCCCCCCCCCCTCCTATCTGGTTCCAGGGGTACTGAACTGGGGCGAACTCTTTGGAGAGGCTCCGCACGCAGATGGTATGGGTAGGTAGCTGTATACAACAATGGCCTTCGGCCCAAACAGTAAATACCAGTCGCTTACTCACACTGATGCACAATTATGATTCACCACCGCCCTCTCTCAGGATCGGCGAGGGTTAACGTTGACACACTGAAGATCCTACTATTTAATTTCCTTCACTTGCACTGGTCGGGCCTTAACGTGCTGATATCTTCCCATGGGTTCACTGGACTGAGAGCGGCTTCTGTCTCTAAAAGCACAGCACCACACTGCAAGCTTTAGTGTACACACACAAAATAAAGATCAAGGCTCACCCACAGCTCTCGTACACACTTCGTAAAATAAGGATTTGGCCTGCTCTGTCCCAGGTCTTTCGTGTGACTCGTCGGGCGTTATTTACAGCACAAAGGGAAAGGTTTTTTTTGGAGGTCGTTAATGGATCTCCTGTCCGTTCCTACTACACGTTGTTCGGCTCGCCCACGCTTCTCTCACTAGTGGGGCTGAAACTGGTTAACAACACTCACAGCACACTTCAAACAATTCTTCCTTCTCAATGTTTGTATAATACTCCAAACGTTACTCACATGTCCACACATCCGTGAATCAACCCTGCTTATCCTCCTCTACTCAACCCAGTCACGTAGTTCATCGATCCTATTTCACCCAGTCACCTTCAATCTTGATTTCTCCTAGCTGGAACTATTCCACTTCTTTCCCCAAGGGAACGGTTTCGATCACACACTGGCCTGCACAGCAGCAAAACAAAAGCGCATCGAAAGCACTTTCAGTGTGGTGCTCCGTTCACTCCCACAGCTCCGTCCTTTTCGCCTCTTTTTGCTGCCGCACTCTTTCCTTACGCTATAAGCGATCCGCGGATCAACGGCGCCCTCCGGCTCCTCCAGGGACGGAGCGTGTGGTTTGGTCTGCCCTAGGCATAAAGGAGCTCACGCCCGGAAACAACTCTCCTCCGTTGTGCTTTTCTAGACCTATTTATATGCCTCATCTTCACTACCTCCTCCAATCATGGGCTGCCGCATTAATTTGCCACACCTATAGCTCGTTCACTCCTAATTTTATGTTGTCAGGGAGACCAGGAAATAAAATGGTGTTTTAAAATCGGGTCCGGGTGGAAACCATCTCCGGGCGGAACCAACCTTCTTCATTTTAGTTCCGCCCTATATAGTCACCCTGTGACACCTACATCAACGCTCCTCCCAGTAAGACTAAGATGGTCAGCCCACGAGCATGATTGTCAAGCACTGGTGGATTCTGGGGCCAAAGGTAATTTTATGGACTACTCTTTAGCACTTAAATTCAAGATTCCCCTCATACCACTCAACCACAAGATTGAAGTTCATGCACTCCACGATAGACTGGCAGCAGCGCTCAGTACTGGAGTGGAGCACTAAGTGTTATGAGTCCTGTCTTCTGTCCGCGTGTTCGTCTGTTTCTGTGTTTCAGGAGGAGGCAGTGGATTTATCTAATGTGCCCGCAGAGTACCAGGACCTGAAGGAAGTGTTCAGTAAGTCTCGGGCTGCGTCTCTTCCTCCACACCACCCCTATGACTGTGCTATAGATTTACTGCCAGGTAACACTCCACCTAAAGGCAAGTTATACTCAATTTCTGTTCCTGAAAGGGGGGCGTTGGAGAAATATATTTCTGATTCTCTAGCAGCAGGGTTCATCCGTCCTTCCTCTTCTCCAGCGGGGGTGGGGTTCTTTTTTGTGGGGAAGAAGGATGGGTCTCTGCAACCTTGTATTGATTACCGAGGGTTGAACAGCATCACGGTAAAGAATACTTGAAGACTGCCTTTAACACCCCCAGGGGGTCATGCCTTTGGGCTGTCCAACTCCCCAGCAGTCTTCCAGGCACTCGTCAATGACGTGTTGCGAGATATGGTCTACCAGTTTATTAATGTCTACCTGGATGACATACTGGTTTTTTCTTCATCTCTCCAGGAACATGTGCAGCACATTCGGCGAGTGCTTCAGAGGCTGCTAGAGAATGGGCTTTTTGTCAAGGCGGAGAAATGCGATTTTCATGCACAGTCTGTTCCTTTCCTAGGTTACATTGTGTCGTCTGAGGGAATTTGTATGGATCCTGAAAAGATTAAGGCTGTAGTGGATTGGCCAAGTCCAGATTCCCGTAAGGCCCTACAGCGGTTTCTGGGGTTTGCCAATTTCTATAGATGTTTTATTAGAAATTTCAGCCAACTAGCCTCGCCCCTGACTGCCTTGACCTCCCCCAAGACTACGTTCAGGTGGTCAGACGCAGCTGAGGCTGCATTTGCCAAACTTAAGAGTTGCTTTGTTTCGGCTCCCATTCTTATTACCCCTGATCCATCACGTCAGTTTGTGGTGGAGGTCAACGCGTCAGAGGTGGGGTAGGTGCAGTGTTATCCCAATGATCTCCCACAGATGACAGAATGCACCCTTGCACGTTTTTACCCCACTTTTTGTCCCCTGCCGAACGTAATTATGACATTGGTAACAGAGAGTTGTTGGCAGTCAAGTTAGCGAAGGAGGAATGGCGCCACTGGTTAGAAGGGTCGGGGGTACCTTTTATTGTCTGGACCGACCACAAGAATCTGGAATACATTAAGACTGCCAAAAGATTGAACTCCAGGCAGGCTCGGTGGGCACTTTTTTCCGGACGTTTTGACTTTATTCTTTCGTTCCGCCCGGGTTCCAAAAACATCAAACCCGACTCTTTATCGCACATTTTTGACCGCTCCGAACGCCTTTCTACTCCCGAGTGCATTTTTCCTGAGAATCTATTTGTCTCCACACTCGTATGGGAGGTCGAATCGAAGGTCAAGACGGCCTTAAAAGGGGTAACGCCTCCGCCAGGGTGCCCACCGAATCGTTTATTTGTGCCAGAGGGATTAAGATCTGAGGTCATTCATTGGGGACATTGCTCCAACGTGGCTTGTCATCTAGGAGTTAGTCGTACCAATGTTCTGGTCAAGCAACGATTCTGGTGGCCACGTATGGCTCATGACGTTCACAATTTTGTATTGGCTTGTTCAGTTTGTGCCACTGGTAACACTTCAAATCGACCACCTGATGGGCTACTTCAATCGCTGCCGGTCCCTTCGAGACCCTGGTCCCACATTTCGCTAGATTTTATCACCGCCCTCCCACCCTCTCAAGGTAACACGGTAGTTTTGACCTTGGTGGACCGATTCTCGAAGGCGGCCAATTTCATCCAAGGAGACAGCGTTGACCGTCGTAGATCACGTCTTTTGTTTACATGGCCTCCCGACAGACGTGGTTTTCGACAGAGGACCCCAATTTGTGTCCAAATTCTGGCAAGAGTTGTGTAAATTATTAGGGGCAACTGTCAGTCTGCCCTCAGGGTTTCATCCCCAGAGCAATGGTCAAACTAAGAGAGCCAACCAGGATTTGGAGAGAACTTTGCGATGTCTGGTCTCCAAGAATCTTTCCTCTTGGAATCAGCAACTATCTATGGTGGGGTACGCCCACAATACATTACCAGTGTCATCTACAGGCCTATCTCCATTTGAATGTAGTGTAGGGTATCAGCCACCAATCTTTCCTAGTCTGGAGTCCGAAGTCACGGTCCCCTCCGCCCACGCCTTCGTCCAGAGGTGTCATAGCACTTGAACTAGAGCCCGAGAGACTCTACTCCAGGTGGGAGCGTCCACCAAGGCCAAAGCGAACGCCACCAGTCTAGGCCTCCCGTATACGTCGCCGGTCAAAAAGTGTGGCTTTCTACCAAGAACATTCCTCTCCGTTCCATTTGAGTTAACTTGCACCCAAATTTATTGGCCCGTTTACTGTCACCAAAATCATTAGTCTGGCCTCAACCTCCCTCCAGTGCACAGGAGAGTTCATCCCGTGTTTCATGTATTCAAAATCAAACCCGTGTTTTACTATCGTATTAATCCGCCTGTCCCAGTTCCCCCACCGCCGCGAATCGTAGAAGGGGAACCATTATATTCGGTAAATCGTATTCTGACAGAGGGGACGCGGATTCCAGTACTTGGTGGACTGGGAAGGTTATGGTCCGGAGAAGAGCAGTTGGGTTCCTGCCAGAGACATTCTGGATCACTCCCTTATTGATGATTACAATCAACAGGTAAGAGAGTCTGGGGACGCCAGGAGGCGTTCCTAGGAGAGGGGGTACTGTCACGGTTTATAAATCATTGTTTCCTTCTTGTCTCGTGTTTTTGTTGTTATGGTGTGTGTGTGTGTGTGTGTGTGTGTGTGTGTGTGTGTGTGTGTGTGTGTGTGTGTGTGTGTAGCGGGCGTCGCCGCTCAGTCACGTTGATCAGCACTCCAGCTGATTCCATTCATCACTCCAGCTGCAGCTCATTCAGACTCCTTTAAATACCTCACCGCATTTCCTCTCCTTTGTCAGATTGTTGGTTGATGTCTCCCGTGTGTGATCGTTCCTGTTGGCATTCCTGTTTCGTGTTCGTGTTCACTGGGATTTATCTTCACCGGATTATTAACCACCATTCACGGATTCCTTCGCTGACCATCTAGTCCCTGTGTTACCAGCCAACCTCATCTCATCATCGGACTATTATTCACCTTTTCAATAAACACTTTTTCACTTGCATGTTTGCTTCCGTCTTTTGTATTTCAGCGTTGTGACAAACCAGAGAGCGGATGTCGGTGTTAACTCGCCCCGCTGACCACCGCCCTATCTGGGCTACATCTCTGACAGGGATTCCCTGTCTCTGATGTTGGCCCTGTCTGTGTTTGATTGTCAAAAATTAGATAAAATCAGCAGTATTTGATGTCATGATGACACTATTACTTGTTTTCTTATTCATATTTAGTGTGTTTTGTGTTGTTATTGTTTTGGCGTGAGGTAAAAGTTAATAAAACTATATTTATGTAACGTTACTACTGCTTTCCTATTTAATCTTAACGCAATACGGTCACTCACTTATTATTAGACTTTGTTATTGTCAGTACCCTACTATAAAAAAAATTTAGTGTCAGAGGGATGTTTTTTGCATGCTGCTTATAAAAATATCAGTGGCGATATCTCATAACGTGTTTTAATATTCACATCACGATAAATTTGTTATCAATTGTCCAAATTTAAAAGCTGCAGTGGTTACCTGCAGTTCCACTGTGTTTTCACTTTCTCTGAGATGCTTATTCACACGCACGCACGCACGCACGCACGCACGCACACACACACACACACATATACATATATACATATATATATATATATATATATATATATATATATATATATATACCTTCATAAATATTGGGATATGTTATTATATGTGTAAAAATTTATTTCAGGTCCAAAATGTAATGGGACAGTTCGCTTAAAAGCTGTTTTATGGACATGAATTGTGTACATGATGTGGGTTCACAGCCACAGCGTCCAAATGCCAAACTTCAACTTCAGACCATAACATGCTTCATTTATGAGGAAATTATTTTACAAATACAAAATTCATGTCCATTAAACAGTAAATTTTCCCATTACGTTTGGCCCATTTAAACGACTGTAATTCCTAAATCTTAAAGACAAATTGGAATTTGTGAATACCCTCTAAATAAAGCTCAGAGTGTGCACTATGTCCCAATATTTTTGGAGGGCACTGTATAATATATGGGGGACAGGGGTGTCATAGTTTTTGTAATTACCCTTGCCTGTAGACTTGTGAAAGTGTTATGAATCAGAACAACTCTAATAACAGCTTATTTTTATTTAAATGTAGCACAGTCAACAAGATGACTTCTTGAAAGACCTGGAAAACATCACAATGGGCATATGTGTAATCAAAAAGAAAGGTGGTGTTCTTGGAGACTATGACTATGACGACTATGATTAAAAAAATTGAGTAAATTAAACAATGAAAGACTTTTTACAAACACTCAAATTTTGAAATACTAAGCATTATTTTATCAAGCTACAGAATATATTAACTCTTTCACCGCCAGCGTTTTTAAAAAAAGTTGCCAGCCAGCGCCAGCGTTTTTCATGATTTTCACCAAAGTTTAATGCCTTCCAGAAAATGTTCTTCTTTAAATATATAAACATACAATATACCAAATGAAAGAACAGACCCTCTGCTTTCAAACAAAAAAAACCGTTTCATCCTACCTTTAGTGGTTCTTTTGCAATCAGCTTTTGAATATGGGTAGGTTTTTGCAAAAACACCATATTTTGAGCAAAAAGCAGAAATAATTCCATTTTTATGACGGACTTTTCATAGAGATCCGATTCAGAGCGATCTTTAAAACAGACACGGACATGCAGCAGCTTGTCATAGGGCAATACTTCCGGTTTTAAAAAGTTGCGGAAGGGCGCCACCTGGTGGATAATAGCGGTATTGCGGAAAGACGGAATATCTCGTCATTGGCGGGGAAGCGTTTTCTCTTAATTGACGAGAAATCTCGTCAATGGCGGGGAAAGAGTTAAGACACACGTACATTTATAGTATATCTAATCTGGATTTGTTGTAAATAAAGACTTGCGTGCTGGGACTGCACGTCATCACATCCTCGTACACGAATCATATAATTTCGGTCATGTCGTTCATGACTTCGTTCAGACGCAGATGACTGACTAAAGTTCAGTGAAACGGAGTATTCGTTCAGCAGCTCAAACCAATTATATATTCTTACTACAAACTAACAGAACAACAGCAGCCACACATTTAATTTGTTTTTTACTACAGTAACCAGAGTTACCAAGATAGTTGTAGTAAAACTATATTAAACAGAAATACCACATTTTACTATAGTAATTACCTTGATAATCATTTGTATTAAGGTAAATAGTCCGCCTAAACATGGTTACTAAAACTTTACTAACATAAAACCAAATGATTCTTTCACAAGATTGTTTACATTGCACTCGCTTTCTGTACGATCCCTCTCATTCATTAAGTTGTAACTTGTACCAGTCATTCAGTTTGTTTAAGAACGCGATCTCTCTCTCTCGTTCTCTCATACTCAAACAGCGGCTCGGTCAGTGAAGGTCGTATTTATTCAGTACATTGAGCCAATCATATGCTCGGCCACAGCTCATACTCAATTGTCATTGGTTCGTACTTTTGTCACTCTTTGAAGGCAGAAAGAAGGCCGCACTTCATTTGTCCACGCTCTTCAAGAGGGGAGGGAAATTTCAGTGAACAAGAAATATGAGTCAATGGATGGCATGAATGAGAACGATTCGTTCACCTTAAAGAATCGTTCAAAAACAAAAAATTTGTTCCTGAACGTAACATCACTATTCTGTAATTTTTACAGACGTTAACCAATAGGCTTCAGTCACAGAGTAAACAGGAGTTTCCCCCATAGGCTCAGCAAATGACGCAATGCAAAGTGAACCGTATTGAAAGGGAACTAGTTCAGTGCAATCCTAGTCAAGGCTGTTGTATGTTATTTGTAAAGTTATTGTTTTTTTTGTTTGTTTTTTGTCAGTCAGTTCTCTGTCAAGGAGAACTTAATACTGTGTATTGACTGTATTTGTATATATATATATATATATATATATATATATATATATATATATATATATATATATATATATATATATATATATACCGTATTTTTCGGACTATAAATCACACTTTTTTTCATAGTTTGGCTGGTCCTGCGACTTATAGTCAGGTGCGACTTATATGTAAAAATTAATTCATAACATGAACCAAGAGAAAACATTACCGTCTACAGCCACGAGAGGGCGCTAGAGGATATGCTGCTCGTGTAGCCCACCCCTGAAAAAATTAACTGAAAACTGTTAAATGAAACATTAACGACAAAGGAGAAAGACTTAACACAAACAAAATGCCCTCAAAAAGAAAATCCTATTGTGCAGATTACAAACTGAAGGTGGTAAATTATGCAGCAGAAAACGGTAATCGATCGGCAGAAAGAAAGTTTGGAGTGAGTGAGAAACTTGTGAGGGACTGGCGAAAGGCAGAGGTTACCCTAACTCTAATGAAGAAAACAAAGAAAGCTAATCGCGGGCTAAAAGCAAGATGGCCAGAGCTGGAGCAACGAGTCCATAGATGGGTGCTAGAACAACGTGCTGCCGGGAGAGGCTTGTCAACGGTGCAGTTACGTCTCCACGCCCTGGTAGTTGCCAAGGAGATGAATATAAATGACTTCGCAGGCGGGCCTTCTTGGTGTTACTGCTTCATGCAACGCAACAGCCTCTCTATCAGAACACGGACAACGTTATGTCAAAAACTGCCAGCAGACTTCCAAGCCAAGGCCGATAGTTTCCGTGAGTTCGTTAGAAAACAGGTAACTGAACATAACGTGTCACCGGATCATATTATAAACATGGACGAGGTCCCCCTCACGTTTGACATCCCCATGGGCCGAAGTGTAGCAGAGAAAGGGCAGAAAAGTGTGAATATAGTGACAACTGGTCATGAGAAGTCACACTTCACAGTGGTGTTGGCATGTTGTGGAGATGGATCGAAATTGCCACCGATGGTCATTTTCAAACGGAAAACAATGCCAAAAGACGAATATCCCCGCACAGTCGTTGTGTCCGCGAATGAGAAGGGTGGATGAATCAAGAAATGATGAACATTTGGCTTGCAAAGTGCTACACTAAGCGTCCTGATGGCTTCTTTTAAACACGCAAAGCCCTGCTTGTGATGGACAGTATGCGAGCGCATATAACGCCACAATTCAAAGACAAAATAAAAGCTTGCAACTCCATACTTGTCATCATCCCCGGAGGCTTAACCAAAAATACTTCAGCCACTCGACATCTTGGTGAACCGGAGCTTTAAGGCAGTTTTGCGTCGCCTGTGGGAGGAGTGGATGGTGGATGGAGAACACAGCTTCACAGCAACTGGGAGGATGCGCCATGCAACTTTCCAGCAAGTCCTTGGATGGATCGACACAGCATGGACTTCAGTGACAACCGAAACCATCCTGTCGGGATTCAGAAAGGCCAGAATAACGGGAACTGATGCGGAGTCTGGCGACAGCCCCGCTGAAGAGGAGACGGCGCTTCATCTTCCTCCGGCGTTGGCGGAGTTACTCGTAAGCGACACCGAGGATGAAGAATTCAATGGATTCAGTGATGTTGAATAAGTTCGGGAGCTTCGTGAACTTTATTCTCCTTGGCTTGTTATGTTCATTTAACATATTCAGCCCCCCAGGTAACTTACGGTATGTTCTGTGTGCTATTGCGTTAGCTGAATAAATGTTTATGTTACGTGTACGCTAACATGTACGGACACATATTCAGCCTGTTGTTCTGTATGCTATGTTAACATTAGCTACAAATTAGCTTAATATCTGTAAATGTGCTATTTTAACACTCTGGGGTCGGCTGCGGCGCGGGCGCCGCAAACTCTTTATTTTTCGATCACTCCCCAAAGAGACTTAGATAACTCTGCTGATTTTTGACATACAGATATGATTTATACATCATTTAAAACGTTAAATTGTCTAGTTTTTTTTCTGTCCACTCCCAATAAAAACAGCATGTTGTGCTTTTCGCAAAATTAAGAAAATAAACATGATGTGCGTTTTGTTCTCTCTCCCTCAGTGAAGTCCTTTCAGAAACACGTCAGAAAAATTAACTGTAACTTAACGAATATTTGTCATATAAACAAAAGATAAATGTCTACATAATGCTTGGAATGTCTGCTTTTGGAAGATGTAAGTGAAATCGAAAACAAATATTGTAATTCGTTGTTAACTGTATTAGAAGAGAGAGATGTAGCGTCTTTCTTCTGTTGCTTCATTATCTATAATGAGCCACGCCCCGCTCCATTGAAGAAAATAGCAGAGATCATCCATATTCATTAGTCAACCTCACAGTCAATGGACATTCCGTCTCTGCAGCCATTCACTGCTGTGTTGAGTTTTAATCCGAGTGCTGGAAACATGACATCTACTTGTTTACTCGTGACTGTAACTAAAGTTATCTCCAGACGCGAGTGTGACTCGATCGACGTCCAAACGCACACACAAACACACAATACCTCATATTTGAAGCGCTTTGTGGTATCATTATAAAAGATGCGATTGCACACATCACATACTTGTTTACTCGTGCCTAAATCTCCAGACAGATGCGAGTGTGTGTGCTTCGTCAGTGTGACGGGATCGATGTCCGACATATATATATATATATATATATATATATATATATATATATATATATATAATGTGTGTGTGTGTGTGTGTGTGTGTGTTTACATTATATTGAAAAGTAAACCTTATCATGGTTTTACTACAGAGAAAGTTACATTCCTGTTGAACATCCCCACAAGGCTTATTATGTGGCTCATTATTCAACTCTTTTGTCTCTCAGCTGTCAATCACTGATTATTCAGGAGCTTTCCCGCCTCCACGCATACAGCCTTTCCCAAGCAAAAGTGTCTTAGAAATTGTAAATCAATGTATTGCTTTATGTGATTGAGTAGGCCATATGATTTTCACATCATTTTGAAGAAAAAACTCTAGACTACTAGATCCTATTTTGAAAAGTCTTGGGAAAACATGTTTAGAATGAGTTTTGTGGTGTTATATCAGTGACTTAAAAATTTTGCTTTTTCAAAAACCACGCATAAACATTTTTCTCTCAAAAATACAAACATGTACATACATGTTGATTATATGATATTGTAGCCCAGTTTGTGATTAACACAGTGTTATGAGACTTTTGCCATTAATATGTTTTCAAACACTGAAAAAAGCACAAATGTAAGTGCATGTCAAAACTTCCCCAGGGCCCTAAAAACCCCTTAGACCCAGAGGGTTAACATAAACAGACACTTTTATGAGACTTTTTTAACATAATGTTACTGGTATTCAGCCTGTTGTTATGTATGCTATGTTTACGTTAGCTAAAAATTAGCTAAATATCTGTTAATGTGTTATGTTAACATGTACGGAAAAATTTGCTAAATATCTGTTAATGTGTTATGTTAACATGTACCTGTTGTTCTGTGTAAGTTGCCTTTCAAGATTAAATGTCTGTTTTTGGGCTTGGATTTTGTGAAATAATTGTTTTAATATAAATGCGACTTATAGTCTAATGCAACTTATTTATGGTTTTTCCCTCTTCATGACGCATTTTTTGACTGATGCGACTTATAATCAGGAGCGACTTATAGTCTGAAAAATACGACATATATATACAATAGTGGATTTACCATCAAAATATTTAAAGTCTGCACTTCTATCCTTCTCCCTAAGAGAAGTAATTGGAAGTATATTGAGGCAAAAGCAGTTAATAGTTGGTTAATAGTAAGAATTGGACCTTAAAAGGTGTGACCAGAATGATTTATGTACTTTTATATGATTTATTCAAGCTGTTTCAAGCCTATCTTTGTATCATTTACTAAATATGATTTAGAAAGTAATTAGCAAGAGTAATTTGTACAGTAATCTAATTACATGATTAAAGATGTAACTAGTAATTAATAACTTTTTTGAATAACTTACACTTTTCTGTCTGACTCTATTTGCAAGGGGGATATTAGATTTATTTTATATTCTATTCTGTTTTTTTTTCATCCATATTAATATTTGTGTCCACAAGGAATGTTCCATGTGCCTTTTTACTTTGAGCACTTGCCACTACACCAGTCTCGACATGGCCCGTGTTGATAGCTGACATCTACTGTGCAGCATATTGACAGTCCTAGACGGTAGCAAAATAGCTAACACAGTAATGAAAACTATCCATTTTATAAAACGCATTACCAGCCTTCACAATAACTAAAGTTTAACCAACTTAAATTCACCATTGATCAAGCTAGACCTCTCAAACATACATATTTCTGCAGCAATACATTTTCTCAATTACAATTTCTCATACATAAACCATCTTCCTACTAGTTTGGCCACACAGTTTGTTCTGTTCTGGATAAAAGCAAAGCCAGTGAAGCTGCTTCATCTGGAGTGTGTTTCCTGTTGGCTTGATGTCATATACCCCACTGGTGATTTTCAGATGAAATTGTATATGCTTGAACACAACTATAAAACAGCACAGAAACATGAACTCCTGACAAAGCGAGATCTTTCAGACTGGCAGCCCTACAAGAGACAACTACAGGCATAGGTGTCATTTACACTGGGGACGCTGGGGGACAAGTCTCCACCACTTTTTGAAATGGCTGATTTTGGAACCCCCCACTTTTTGAAAGCATTTGGTTAAAATGTTTAGAAAAATCAAGCGATGCCTATACGACTTACGCCTGTTTTTGTAGTCCAGGGTCATATATGTTGCGTTGTATGCTTATGGTGTGTTTTCTTTTACATATGTAATGAATTAAATTGTAATCTTTGACTTAACGCAATGCTGTTTTCTACAGTGTGGTGCTTTGGCACTGTTCGGTTGAGCTGGTGTTGCAAATGGCTGATTTTGGAACCCCCCACTGTTACATGTGCAGTCGATTGTCAGGGTTTTATGCTGAGTATTTTCGTGTTGTTGCCTGGCCTATGCTATGCCCATTTTTGATGCGTCGTTATTCAATGTAATGTTTTTTCATCTGATCCTTTGTCCCCACCACTTTTCAACACAAACTGACGCACCTGCCCCGCATAAATATGCAGACTTTGGCTGATTATGCGTTAAATCATGCATTGCATAATCGCGTTTTACTGGTGGGACTGGTTAAAATAATAAAAGTACTATTGCTATACATGGACTAATGTTCAGTCCAGAAATTTAGTAACATTCAGTAGCATTATGCAATAAGATTATTATCATTAGTTTCTTTTTATGTTCTTTATTTTCTTACAGTAACGTTACTGTAAGTTGATTGTACAGTAAAATTAAGCTACAATAACAAATATTATATTGTACAAGGAAATTGCGGTAAGGGCATCATACTGAAATACACATCTACAGTTATGCTACTGTAAGGACGCTCTTACAGTTACTTACTGGCAATAGTGCTGCCAGTAAGTTACCATAAAGTACAATGAAAAGTCTAACAATGTGAGTGATTGATTTTATAATTTGCAGCATAAAAAATGAATAAGGGACACTACTGGAAAGTCATTTTATATATGAAATATTATTGCTTTTGTGCTGCATCCAAGATTAGAATTATTAATCAGTCACAGTTCTGATGGCTCTGGTAAGCTGTGCTGAGGTTACATAATGCAGCCACTAGGACCTTGCTGAACACAAAAATCATCTTCCACGGCGAACTTCAATCCCACAAAACATGAGCAAATGGTTCCCATTACAGTTAAAAGCAGAGGATATTTGACTGCCGCTTCTGGTCTCATGGTGTGAAGTGAATGCTTTCAGGTCCAGTAGAATACTGCTAATCGAGCTTTCCGGGCAGATGGAGGTCCAGTTGAAAAGGTCAAGAGGGCCGGACACCGTGAAAGCAGATGCACTGTATTGATGACAGAAGAAGCCGGCCCTGAACTCATACAAACAACTCCGGCAGCTAAGGGGATATGAAACAGTGTTGAAACATAGCAGATTTAGGCTTTCAGAGTGTACCTAACACAAGAGAAGGAAAGGACTTTGAAGAGAGAATTATGGAAAACAAGAGAACACAAAGAAAGAGGGTTAAAGAAATTAGAACCGCTGTGGGAGGGGCAAACACATGTGTAATGGTTGGTTAAAGAAAGAAGCTCACACTTGTATCAGCTTATTATGTACCACATATTTTCTAGCAACCCACTCTTGTTCAACTCTCCAATCTTCTTTAGCCCTCTGTATCTCGCTTGAATACAAAACAGCCAGCAGGTAAACTGGTTTAGACACTCAGGCAGATGGTTAAGAGTTCCTCAGGAATGATTTTTGTGTTTCTGATAACAAAGAAGGCAACATGTTTGACTGCCAAATGTAATGTACAATTTAAAGGGAAGGCAGTAAAGGTTTACAGAATGGGGTTTACAAAAAGATCAGGCATCACAGACCATGCATCTGGACCTATTCAATAATTCAATTCATTTCCCCTAGACTCCTGTGAGACAATTTTAGTGTCTAAGCAAATTAGAGATTTACAAAAGTAAATTGTGCACTTTCAGCAAGACAATCTTTTTTTTAGCAGAATTGAAGTTTTCCTGAGACACTTTTAACCATCCATTTATTATAAAGGAAAAATGTTATGAGAACACTATCGTTGTCTAAAATGGCCCACCCTAGATTCACAGCCTGGATTCCAAACAGAAAGACCATCAGAGCAACATGTCTTATTCAATTGAGAAAACTCTTCCGATTAAAACTTTCACCTCAGCTTGGAGGTGGGACATTTCTCCTTAATGGTGTGCTGCTAAAGGGTTACCATGCTTTGGTTCTTATTGGTGCTTAGATCAATTTGAGTCTAAACTGAAGACATTTATATTTAACAATGCATTCACATAATTTGATTAGTAAATTTACATATCCCGCAATAGTTTGGAAAAAAACCATTCATAACTCTTCTGGGTAATATGCTGCTATAGTTAGCCTGTCTGGAAACGAGTGGATATTAAACCACAATACTGTGTGACACTTGCATTACATGTGAGCGGCCCCTACGCTAATAGGAGATTGTTTCTCTTTCCCTGTCTCGTACTCATTCCCGAGGACAATAGGACTAACAGACCCAGTTCTGGCTGCCGTGTAGGTCATCACACCACTAATCTACTGGCCTTCCTTCAACGTGATGCCCATTAACATTAAAAATTGTACCTATTAAATAATATATTCTCTATAGAAACAGCTATGTCTGGCTCTCTTCCAAGGGATTTTTTCCCCTCCTAGGACTTTTCGCCCACAGGGACTTTCTCCTAGGGTTTTTAATCAACCCCTGGGGAGTCTGCTGATATTGGCTTAACTTTGCACCCTCTTACATACGTTACATTTTTACTACACTCGCTAGTATGGTTAATCTTAACCTCTGTATTCTGCTGTTTATGTTTATGATTTTTCTGTGTTTTTTCCTGCATCTATTAATGTAAAGCTGCTTTGAAACAATCAAACAATTGTAAAAAGCGCTATATAAATAAAATTGAATTGGAAAAATGTCATTGAATCAAAAATGTTTCACTGAATTTGCAGTGCCAACATTTCAAAATTTTAAGTGTTAAAATAACCGAATTTTAATTCTTTTTTTTTTTACTGATTACACACACACCACTCAGTTGAAATTCTGTAAGTAGGAAATCAATTATTCAAAAATAATACACACCCGAGGTGGCCTTATTTACCACCTACCATTATTTACTATATACATTTTATTTTCCTCATTATATAACTCATTATTTTTATTTTATTTCATTCGCTACCAGATATATATTTATGCTTTATTTATTGAAATTATATAAAGCTGTTATTTCAGTTTACAGACCTGAAAATCTGTCAACCAATCAGAATGAAGCATTCAACAGCTCTGTGGTATAATGAAAAATATAACATTTACATTTAAATAAATATGTGTTCTATTTGCATTATGAGTCATCTTTTTAAACTAATGAAAATCTAACAATTAAACCACACCTTGCTGCTTTAGTGTTTATAAGTAACAAAACAACTCTTAAACAAAGCTATGCTAAAAAGGACACAGTTTCAGAACAAAACATTTCTTAACACTAGGCACATCAAGGTGCTTTGCTTTGATATTAACTAATGAGACCGGGTCAAAACTCAGTATAAGCACAACTGAATTGGCTTGGTAGTAATAGTAATTTAGAATGAAAGAAAATGACCATCAAAATGTAACCAGTACACTTACAAAAAATACTTTTGTAATCAAATATAATTACTCAAGTACATCATAGCCCTGTTTAGGAGGCACAGTCATTAAAATTACGTTACATTTCTCTCTGTTTGAGATGTTTACTTTGCAGTTTTGAAATTAGGTCAAGCAGGATGAAACCTCATTTTGACCTTATGTTTCCAAAAGGTTGTTAAGGTCACTTGAGGCACCCCACCCAATACTGTGTTCTATACTGTTTAAGTCAAAAGCCAAATTGAAAATACAAAAGAATTTAGCAATTGTTTAAACATGTGTTCATGTAATTTTATACATTAAAGTTGCAAAATAAACAAATCCATAATAACAGTTTTAACCGTTACAACCGTGATTATTTATCAGACTACAACCGTACCATCAAAATCTATAATCGTTGCATTCCTATTGGTTATATTAGGACATTTAAGGAGTTTTTACAAACATAAAAAAAAAACAATATAACTGGTGTACATCTTGAGACAAAACACTGGCACTGCTATATTTTAAGTTATGTCAGTGCAAGTTAGTTCAAACATGCATTTTAGTCTGGGTCTAGATTTAAGCACTGTCTGGGAAACTGATCAAAGCAAAATATACTTGATTGTGGCAGTCTCCTGCATCCTAGCAATAAGGACCTGCAAGCCAAGAAATGTCACGGTCTTGTCAGACATCCGTGCTAGATGTTGGTCTGAGTGCATCTGACAGGACCGTGACAGTATTATGTTCTGTGTGGGGACATGTGGAATCACATTGTTTGGGTGGCTTCCACATGTTCCCAGTGTCTTGTCGCTGTCATGGTCTTGCCAGACCTTGGTGTAGATTCAGGTCTTATCTCAGAGGGCAAGATTATGGCAGCATTGTGTTCTATGTGGGAATACGTGTGTTTTTACATCATGTATGTGTAACACGTGTTCCCAGTGTCTTGTCACTTTTACCCTACTCCCTTATGTACTCGTGTCTTACGTGATTAATTATGTTCACCTGTTCCCCATTGATGTGGTGTCTTTATAATGCCCTCGTGTTCTCTGTCGTGTGCGCGTGCATTGTGGATATTGTTGTATAGACCTGAGTTCATGTGTTTCGTGTTTAAGGTCTGTTCCTGTTGTTCCTGTGTTTTGGTTTGTGTTTTTCCACAGTCTTTAGTTTCATCATCTGTTTTACCCCCACGTGGGTGTTTCTGTTTTGTATTAAATAAATCATAGTTATATTTTTGTATTTCGTGTCTGCGTTTGGGTTCTCTTTAGTTTTTCCTTATTCGGTGTATTCGCACCGTGACAAGAAATTGTGATACACAGCTATTTTTGCGAACATGCATGTTGCAAACATTGCATGAATCACATGTTTTCTTCATAAAACAACGCACACAGCAAATGCAGAAAAATATAATTTTCAGCAGGTGCAATAACATTTTAATTCTTAATTCTTAGTTATTTCTAACACTAGCCTCATCCACAGGTGTATACTGTAAGAACGCTGCAAGTGTGGGATCAGATGCCAGTTGGTGCTATTTCAATGACCAATGACCAAATAACTAGAATAGCAAAACAGATCAAAAGGTTTTCCAAGGGATAACGTGACTTCTACAGAAAGACCTAAACAGCAACTACATTCTTCTGAGACTTTGCACATTGTATGTCCTTATGATGATCAGACATGGTTGGACAGGCTTTTAAGTGATCTCTCAAGAAGCTGAAGGGGTCTGGATATGAGTGAACCGGTTAAAGCTAATCCATGCCTACTCTTTCTCTTTTTAAAGTTTTCTTAGGATATCTTAAAGCTCCACTGTGTAAGATCTACTCCCATCTAGCGGTGAAAGTCTATATGACAACCAACTGAATAATACTTTCTAGCCCTCCCCATTCGGAACGCGTTTTAACTCGTACGGTGGCCCGGCCGTGTCATGCCAAGGTTAACATGGCTTCCAGTAGCTACAAAGCAAAAGCAATGAGAAAAAATGAACAATTTGCAATGTCCTTTGCCTGTGATCCATCAAAGCACACAGATTTATGTTTAACATGAAAAAAGTCTGATTGTCATGATATGTCCGCTTAAAATCACATACAAAAAGCAACCATGACGGGTTTAAATGGACGCGAACTAATATTATGTCAAAGTACAATGCTTATGTTTTAAGTAAACGTTACATGTCCGTGTATATGTAAGAGCTTTCTCTCAGATTGGTGAAAAAAGATCGCGCAACTTTCACACGCTTGTAAAATGAAACGAAAGACGCGCAGATCAGACGCTTTTATCAGAGTATTATGTCAGACATTATGTCAGAGTACAATGCTTATGTTTTAAGTAAACATTACATGTCCAGTGTATATGTAAGAGCTTTCTCTCATATTGGTGAAAAAAGATCGCGCAACTTTCACTTTATCAGAGTATTATGTCAGACATTATGTCAGAGTACAATGCTTATGTTTTAAGTAAACATGTTACATGTCCGTGTATATGTAAGAGCTTTCTCTCATATTGGTGAAAAAAGATTGCGCAACATTCACACGCTTGTAAAATGAAACGAAAGACGCGCAGATCAGACGCTTTTATCAATGAAAGGCTAAAAATAGCGCTGTCACCGTGTGTTTGTGCTAGAGGTCAGAAAAGATGAAAACATTTAACTCAGTACCTCAGATTACATAAATGGGCGGAGAGACGGCGTGTGTCTGTACCAACACATTAAACCACATGCATGTTTACACTAACAAGTGTTATGCATAATAATGCTAAAGTTAGCCAAGGAACTATAAAACTTCAAGTTTACAACATGGACTGTATAGATGTAAACGAATATGCTGAATTACCTGTGGAGAAGATAGAAAGTGCAACTTCAGTGTCACTTGAGCCCCATCTTGGAAAACTAACTCCAATAACGTTAGTGACTTTGGTCTTGATGTTTTTCCTGTCACGTTGTCGTTTAAAATCCCCGTTTCGCATCCTTGGCGATTTGTTTTAATGTCCTCGAGAATATGTCTTCAGCAGGCTTTCAAATCAAAGCATTAGATCGCAGGTTCATCACGGTGTGCGGTTGTTGTAAAATCCGAAGGATTCAGCTACGCAGGTCACAGGCTGGATACGTCATCAAGCCTGGTTTATTTAAATTAACTGAGCATTACATTCGCAAGTCATACGCATATTACATCAATTTACAATTAACTAAGAATAATTGTCAGCTTTATAATTGTTAACATTCTGAAATAAGACTGTCTTGATGACGTACAGCGCCTACACATGCAACCTCCGAAGGCTTCAGCTATCGGGCAGCGTGAGTGTAGAGTGAAAGCGCGAAAGGCGGAGCTTGAATTTCAGGAATGTCCCTCGTCGGCGAATGTATTTCAAAGATGGAGGCACAACATGGATTCAGCCAGAGAGCGCTTCGACGGTATGCATTTTAAATAGCAGATTCTACACTTACGAGAACACTTTGATTAGTGGGTGGGAAGTAATTACACATGAATGAGCACATACTTTTGAAAGAAAACATGGGTTTTTGTTAAGAATTAACTAAATAAAGTACACAGTAGAGCTTTAAAGCTGTCTGACGCTTTTTTCATTATTTTAATAGCCATCTTTGGGGACAGACAATACAAGGGCAGCTATGCTTTGAACACAACACAGTCCCACAGTGGCCTAGACAAAAGCCACTTGTGGAGAGGTAGAGAAACTGGAGCCATCAGCCAAGGAGGAGTTGGAAAAAGCCTACCGTCTGTACCTCCTCATGTCTCTGCATCTTAATCCTTAGCTTCATGAAAGCCCCACACACCAAAGGCTACTGCCAGAACCGTTGCAGAGAACACAAAATGGAAGGCAAAAGAAATGTTGATGTTGTTGCAGCAGACCATGGACCACCTGCTTAATAAACCGAATTGTACTCAGCAACAACAGTTAAAACAAGTCACAGTTACTTCTATGATCCAGCCATACAAAGGAACACATTGCAATTCTCTGGCGCATCCTCCATGGGTCAGGAATCATGGTGAGAGCATGTGATTGGTGCTCTCAGGAAATGCATTTGTTTGGCAAGCATGTTTATACCCTAAGCTCTATCCATACCTGCTTTCATCTCCAGCTTTTCTATTCTTCTGCAATGCATTTGTTGTGGCAATTCTCTCTAAATTGAATGTTATTATTCCAAACAGTCCAATGGCACTGTCTTATCTTTTATTTATTGTTGAGTGCAAGAGGCCGGCGGGTGGGCAAGAGCTTTTGCTGTCCTTTTATAGCAGAGATTAAAGGGACTGAGCAAGTCGGAGAGCTACACTATGCTTCATCATCATCACCATCATCATCTTAATTGCATGCCTGAAGTTCAGAACACTGCTAGCTTTAATCTACAGCATTATATAAACAACGGTCAAAAAGCTACAGAAAAACACATACAGTAAGAGCCCATTAGTGGCTCGCTCTCAAACGATTGTCACAAACAAATCTTAGATTAACTGTGTTGAGTTGAGTTTTGTTACCCGAATTTAGACCTCATCAATAATAAAGCATGCATAAAATTTTTTAAATTGCTACACTTAACGTGTTTTAGGTATATTAAAGGACAAGTTCGGTATTTTACACTTAAAGCCCTGTTTTCAAATTGTTTATGGGGAAATAGAATGGTTTTGACTGAAATTTCAACATTTGCGGCTGCCCTGAGAATTTTCGGGTGTTTGTGTTTCATCTCCCACCTCTACAATGGGTTTATAGGTGCACTGGAACAATCCTTCCTAAAATGCATTAAACTTTCGTTTACAAAGATGTGAAACTCACCGAGTGGTTAGGGGTGTTCACTGATATGCTCACACAAAAATTGCTGCAAAAGATGCTTTCCAACAGGTGTTTTAGCATTCATTGTAAACTTGTGGACCTATTTTTCCAAACGCCTCACACCCGTATATTCTTCCGCTGAGAGCTTGAATAATAAACACTCCAGCCCAGGTGGTGGTGCTAATCCGCCATTGCCAATTGCAAGAATAGGAACAAAGTTCCCGGCGCGGAGTAATACCGTACCTCACAGCACATCTAATACAAGTCAATGGAGTTGGCAAAACCTACGATAAAATCTGTTGGAATGCGTATTTTGCAGCGATTTTTGTGTGAGCATATCAGTGAACACCCCTGACCACTCGGTGAGTTTCACGTCTTTGTAAATGAAAGTTTAATGCATTTTAGGAAGGATTGTTCCAGTAAACCTTTGAACCCATTGAAGAGGTGGAAGGTGAACCACAAACATCACATATGTCGAAATTTCAGTCAAAACCGTTCTATTTCATCATAAACAATCTGAAAACAGTAGCCTGGGTGCCAGCCGATCTTAGCCCCGCCCACAACATTTTGAGGAACGGGAAGATCGGTCTGGAGTTTCACCGTTGAGTTGCTACTATGCTCGACCCAAAGCTGGTCGAACCAATCAAATTGTCAGGGCGGGCTTTATATGATGATGGACAGATGATCAGTAACGTAAATCAACCACGTCACCAAAGAGCGCGTGTGTTGAATCTGTTGTTTACAACGAAATGGCTGCCGCGGTAGAAATCAGATGTGTGGACTCTGACATTGAGTCTGTTCTAAAAGATATCGACAGAGCATTGATTTTAAAAGAGGAACAGAGAAACGCGAGCAAGGCATTTGTTGATGTTTTTGCCGTCCTACGGGATTCGACAAAAGTTGTCGCACTTATGAAAGATCAAGTTAAAGAAGCAACTAAAATGGGTATCACGGCGATGCAACTCGGTGTGCACGACGAGATGGATATAACAAGCAAACGTAATGGGTATCGTCGTGGATGAAGTTCAACTAATGTACAAATGGTAAGAGATAGTCTTACTGTATGACTTAATGTGATATAAATGAAATGTTGTAAACATAGTAGGTGTTGATGTACGTTCGCAAACTCAGACTTGTAGTGTGTGTCGTAGCGAAATAACTAGCAGTTCGGTCAAGCTGCAAATACGTCATTTCAACATACGTCTCACACCCCGTTGCTCTGATTGGTCGTAGGTCTATCCAATTGAGTGCAGAGGCATTTTTCGGTTGAGACACGCCTCATAATTATAGCTCAATGGAGCGGTATCAGACTCAAATTCTGACTAGAATTGAGTATGACAACGTCAGGCTATGAAAACAGGGCTTTAAGTGTAAAATACCGAACTCGTCCTTTAAAAGGAAAAAATGGTGTCTCCTTGGCTCTGTACCAGTGGTCAAACAGAGCTAAACAATGATGCATGTGGTAGCTAGAGGATTACTACTGTATCATGCCAGCCATGAGGACCACCCAATTTGCTACCCACAGTGGCAGCTGTACACCAAACTCTATGACACAAACAAGTGTATTTAACAAATAACAGGCATAGGCAAAAATGGGGGTCAGGCTTGATTGAACTGCTTTAGTAGTGTAATGTTGCTATGTCGAAGAGACACTTTTATTTCCACTCCTATTCTAAGCACACTTTGTTTGACCCTTCTAAGATGGGTAAATGTTTATGTAATTTCTAGCAGCAATCTCATAATTTTATGGCCTCTATTTTGTATTTGTATTTATGAAGCAAATTTCAATACAACCAAGTTGTCCAAAGTGTTGTATATTAAAATAGACATAAAATTACTAATAAAAATCTAATAAAATATCAAATACAAAACATAAAACATAACACTTACAACATTAAACATATACACAACTAGACTTAATCACCTAATATAGGATAAGCTGTATTTAGGAAATTAGCTTTTAGCAATGACTTAAAACTAGAAATTGTCCGAGCAGATCTAATAGCAAGGGGGAAGTGAGTTCCATAACTTTGGAGCAGCTACTGAGAAAGCCCGATCTCCTTGTAATTTTAGTTTGGATCTGGGAACCACTAAAAGAAGCTGGTCAGAGGATCTCAGAGGCCTGACAGAGAAATAGCGGTTCACCAAGTTCTCCAAATACTTTGAAGCCAGTCCATACAGAGACTTACAGGAATAGTCTACTCATTTTCAATATTAAAATATGTTATTACCTTAACTAAGAAGAGTTGATACATCCCTCTATCATCTTATATGTGCACGTAAGTGCTGGGGCGCGCTGCGACACTTCGATAGCATTTAGCTTAGCCACATTCATTCAATGGTACCACTCAGAGATAAAGTTAGAAGTGACCAAACACATAAACGTTTTTCCTATTTAAGACGAGTAGTTATACGAGCAAGTTTGGTGGTACAAAATAAAATGTAGCACTTTTCTAAGCGGATTTAAAAGAGGAACTATATTGTATGGCGAAATAGAACTTTTGGGAGTACTTTGACTCGGCGCAGTAACACCCTCTGGGAGAAGGGGAGCGGATTTTTCAGGCGAGTTGAAGTACTCCCAAAAGTGCTGTTCAGTATTGGTTTACTGGTCCACGTGTTCCCTGTGTCTTGTCTCTTTTACCCCGCTCCCTTGTTAGTCTCCTCATTATTGTTTGATTCTTATCACCTGCTCCCCTCTTGATTTGTTCACCTATTTAATCCTCTTGTATTCATTGTCCTGTGCTTGTGCATTGTTTCTGTGTTTCCATACCTGTGAGTACCCTGTCAAGTCAAGTCGAGTCTAGTCGAGTCGAGTCGAGTCTAGTCGAGTCTAGTCTAGTCGAGTCTAGTCGAGTCTAGTCTAGTCTAGTCAAGTTTATTGTATATTTAGTGCTCAGTCTTGTTTATTGTTTAGGGTGATCCTGTTTAGTGTTAGTGTAGTCTTGTACAGTTTAGTGTTCATTATATTATCCTGCTTCTGTTGTGTTGCGGGGCCTGGGTTTTGTTTTCTGTTTACATTATAAAATAAAAGTCTTTTGTTTGTACCTGCTGTCTGCACTTGGGTTCGTCCTACACCTCATAACATATCTAAGTAAGGTTAATGCTAATACTTTAACTGGAACTTGAATCTTTGTGTAAAGCTGGCTGTAGAGTTGGTTTCACATACACATGAAGTTGTCATAGTGTTTCTAATTAACTTAACTAACTTTTAAGTTCAATTTGGTTCAAAACTGTTTTTTCCCACGGTAATTCATTTAAATAAAAATTCATGGTAATAGGATAGTTTCAATGAAAACTTCTGTATTTGTGTATAGCTGGTTTTTTGGGCAAACAATGTTTCACAGACCAATGTACCTGTCAAAATGTTTTTTTTTTATCAGTTTGTTCCAAACTTTTGTTTGTTTACTAAGGCTAAAATTGCTGTTGTTTGTGTTAGATTCATGCCAATAATGTATTTAAACAATTATTTTTGTTTATTGCTGGCATTTTATACTAGAATAGTTTTAACACATACAATGTGGCTGTCATAATGTTATTGGCTTTTCTATTATTGATTAATAAAAAGTCAAACAATTTGAAAGTAATTTTTCATGTTATT
The DNA here is from genome assembly GCF_030506205.2 of Paramisgurnus dabryanus. Classification (NCBI taxonomy): domain Eukaryota; kingdom Metazoa; phylum Chordata; class Actinopteri; order Cypriniformes; family Cobitidae; genus Paramisgurnus; species Paramisgurnus dabryanus. Next base: position 49,207,266 of record NC_133339.1, read on the forward strand.
TATTTATATCATTTGGGCAAGATTAGGCTGAGTTATGGCTCAGTTTTTGAAGTTCTGGTTAAATGGTGGTTTTCATATGGTTAACCTATGGTTGAGAACTGGTACCGATGTTAGAACCTGTTCTGGCCCAGGTCTGGGCTGGTTATGGGCTAGTATTTGCTTGAGACATGGGCCAGTTATGACCCATGTGTAGCCCTTGTCTCTAATCCAGAACTGGGGCACTTTAGGGCTGTCGTTCTTCGTTGTATGTGGGCTGAGGAAAAACTGTGTGAGCCAACAAAATTGCTACATGTATGTGGGTTTGGATCAAATTGATAAGGCAAACCTGACAGTATTGTTACTTTTCACTTTTAAGCTGAAGCTTGGGGTTGTGGTAAGGGGCAGGCCGAAACACGATCTTAGCGGGTGACCATTCACAACAGACTGGGCCAACTTGACTAATCAGAATAGACTAAGCATTTCAGAAGGAGCAGCTTCAATTGGACCAGAACTACAACAGTGTAGTCATTCAAGAATGTTACAGACAAACTGGGAAAAGAGGTGCTGTAATATTGTACAAATATTTAGAGCAATCAAGAATAAACGACTATTCTTGTAAATCCCAAAACAAAATCAAGACTTTGTAAAAGGGCCTAATAGGAAATTAGGATGATTCCTAATCACTCATTCAAAGCCAATCAACATCGAGAAGTCGTTACTTCTTGCCACGGCCCCCAGTTTGAGAACCACTGCGTTAAAGTATGACATCTGAAAATAAAAACTTTCTGTGGGGTTTAGAGCTTGGCTCAAAGAGACTTTTTTAGTGTTGGGGTGATACATGATCCTACAAAAATGTTGTACCTGTACATTTAACATAGTGGGGGTCTGCTACCTTGAACCTTTAAGATTTTGAACATGTTAAATACTGATGACAGCAAAGCCACTGGTGTGTTTCAGTGCTGGACCTCTAATAGGACTTTTTAAGTTATACGCTTTAAAGCAGTGCCAGGGGTTGACCCAGAATATTTATTTAAAGAGTATCTAAATTTGCATTAAATGATAATGACACTCTATATGCATTTGTTGCACATGTCATCATGCACACTTGCTCAAACTTTCCGAAAAGGTCATAAGTTATAAGAATCATACAACCCCCTTTATAAAGACAAGTTACCCAAAAAGAGAAGTTAACAAGAAAATGTGCAAACATATCAGCAACATGTGATATAAATTAGCCATAGAGATTTTCTATGCTGATTTTAGGGAAGTAAATAAATTTACGATCGTTAGGTTGTAATTGATTTGTTGCTGGAAACATACAATATTTTATAAAAGTATTGCTATAAGTTAAATCCAGTGTTATCCAGTTGGCATATTGTTAGGGTATGAGTGACATACTTTAATCCTTTACACATAGTCTTCTATCCAGTTTTCCTAACCTGGGCACCAGATGTCTAAGACGTTTTTTTACATCGCTCTCTTGCTGTTTCTCAATTCCAAGACTTGCAATCTTGTGGAGATCAGTCTTGCCAGGCGTCCCATTCATAAGGTCGCGAGGACATTGAACGCACTTGTGAGAATTGAGATGTGTGCGATCTTCCTCTCGGTCACCTGACCTTTGGCATGGTTTCTCTGCAATGACTTCTGGGGCTTAAAGCAATTTCAGTGCGCAAGTATGCACTCGATGCATCCTTGATATCAAGAACACATCCAGGTATTTTCATGCGTCCTCTGAACTTGCGTACCTGGGAATTGAACTTCGACGGTTAATGATGACGTAGAGCGAGAACATGAGAATGCAGGGTCGCTGAAGAACGCATATTGAGAAACAGCCTCTATCTCTCATCTCTACAATTTCTAATGATGTGGTGTGTTCAACTTCACATGGGTCTGCGTAGACATTGGTAGTTTGACGCATCATGCAAATGAGCAGTAAAAATCCGGTTACGCATTCTGTTTTTGTTGCAAGTGCAAACACTAACAAGCGTGAAGCCTACCTCCATAGGAATGAATGAAGCAAGCACAATGGTGCAGAGCTGAGCAAGACCTTCAGCATATGCCCAATTTAAACCCTGGCTATAACTAAAATTTAATATTGGGTTACACTTTATTTATCAGTGCCATTATTACAGTGTAATAATAAATTGAAGCACTGAGTACTAATGATTATCAGCATGCACTTACTATAGGGTTTGTTTTAAAATTAGTTGCATGTAATCATGCATAACTTACTTTCATTATAAAATGAAAATAAAGTGTTAACGAATATTGGCACGTAGATTTGTTCGGGCCAAGTCTCTTATCAAACATGTTAAGATTGGCCAATTAATTTAGCTATTAGCAATTAATCATAAGCTAGTCATATAGTCTACTATAATCATGCCCCACCTAAATCTATCATTAGGATTTATCACCCAACAAAGGACTGCATTCCTAAGTTAAATATAGATTACAGTTATTTATAGACGCTAGGACACATTTCTCAATACCTAGGTCACTTTTGCAAAACTCTTCACACAATGAGCACAACAGAAGTCTATGTGAGCTAAACTGAGGATCAATTAACATTGCTTTGGCACAAAATGCATTCAATGACTACATCTCTCAAATTTTATGAATTATTTTCTCACTCAGACACAACAACTGCCAAAACTCTTTATACATACAGGCCAATTTGCACATGCTTACATATTGTTTTGAACATAAGTTTAACAGTTTTAAAAACAGTAACATAATACAAAACTGAATAAGACAGCAATTTGCTACATTTACAGTAAAATTTTAATAAAATATATTTTAAATCTTAAAATTAAATGACATTAAAACAATTGGCCAAATGGAGAAGTAGATAAGCAGTACTATTGTATCTGTACCAGTGCATCTTGTGTATACAAAACCTTTGCTAGTGTTTTGGAAGAATGAGTTGATTTGAGACCTGAATAAAATGTTTTGGTAGTTGTAGTGCATTTTGAATGTAAAGAACGTAAATGTAAAGAATGAAAGGTTAGGAGAAATGTGTGAAGAGTTTTGCAAAAGTGACCTAAGTATTGAAAAAATGTGTCCTAGCATATGTAAAAAACTGTAAAGTAAATAAGCAATTTTATAATCTGATAATACTGTTATTGTAGAATGCTATCAAACCCATTTGGTAAAAAAATGCCTAAAAAATTTTCACTAATTTGAACAGGATAAATTGTAATAAGGCTTTTGTACAATGATATAAAAATACAGTATGACACTAATTAAACCTACTAAAAACTCTAAACCTCTGAAGCATGTCCTGCTCTGCTCATATTTATAAATAACTGTATTAAACTCCTACACTTCCCTGATCAACCATCATCTGGTAAAGTGAGGTGTCACATATCAACAAGAGCCTTCATGTTTGCCTAGGTCTGGAGGAACACCTCTCCTCACAATATGCTAAAATATAGAAAGCAAAAAATAAAGAATCGAGAACAAAAGCTGCTAAGACCAGTTATAAAAGTCTTACCACAGAAATCTGTCGTGCAAGCAGAGAAGACGTCTGACATCAAGTTGTCCACCTCGTCCAACTGAATTATGAAAAGAAAACAAGAAAGGACAAAGCATTAGTTATATATTACCAAAGTGAGATCTGTATTACAATCGTAAGAGTAGTCCAGCACACTCTGACAAATATATCATTGCCATTGTTATTTGTTTTTGGTATAAAGGTATGTGTAACGTAACGTGTAGTGGATGGAGGATAAAGGAGACAGAAAGGAAGACAGAACTGGACTGTAACTGTATGTCTGTATAAGTATTTGTTCTAAATATCCAAATACAACTAAATATCCCAATACAAGCAAAAATAATCTGACAAAGGGGTAAGAAAACAAATCTTAAAGTAATGCCCAATCCCATTTCTCTGTTTTACCCCTTACCCTTACCCCTTAGTTTTGCACGCCAATTGGGATAGCCCTTACTCTCAAGTGAACGTGCAAAACTAAGGGGTAGGGGGAAGGGGTAAGACAGAGAAATTGGATTGGGCCTTAGTTTACTTTTTCCTAAACACTTCAAGAAAATTTCAACATGTTAAAAAAATCAAGAAAAACGTTCTTACCCCATGGCATTTTTCACTTAAAAATCACTTAAAAGACACAAATTCTTTAAAAAAAATTCTTATTTTTTTGTTTAAACACTACCTTTTTTAGGTCATGTTGCTCTTCAGGAAAATGCAGCTTGATTTAAGAATTTTTTGATATTTTTACTGAAAACAAGACAAAAATACTAAGAAAGTCATTTTTGCAGTCATTTTTATTTCAGTATGCAGTCATTTTTATTTGTGCTGGAACGTTAGACCAAGCCCATGATGAAGCCATACCTCGCGTGGAGTGGGCTTTTAAACCAACTGGACAATGTTCATTCAGGGAGGCGTAAGCCAAAGCAATGGCTTCGACGATCCATTTAGATAGCCTCTGTTTACTGAGCGGCATACCTAAAGAGTGGTGCGCGAAGCTTACGAACAGCTGATCTGACTTGCGGTATGAGGCAGAGCGGGCCATGTATATTCTTAAAGCACTGACGGGGAAGAGCGTGTTCGGGGTTTGTTCGCTGTCAGCCGGCGGGAGGGCGAGAAGTGAAACCACCTAACCTCTAAAAAACCATCTCTATCGCGTCTTTTAGTAATCAAGAATGCACTTCTTCCCTGAGGATCTGCATGCGATCGTCTGGGACAGTGGTGTAGAGGACGCCGCGAAACCGGGGTGGTCTTCGAGCGAATTGAAGTGAATAACCGTTTTGGATCACGTTTAGAATCCAGCCCGGCATAACGGGGGTGGATTGCCAAACGTGAAGTTTGACGGCGAGCGTCGATATGCATATGGACGGTGAGCCGTGCGTGTGTACAGAGGAGGAAATTTGCTCTTTTTGTGAAAAAGTAAAAATTAGTTTTTCACTGTTATAGCGAGGGTGTGTCCAGCGCCCTAGGGGCAGTTGTAGCCTAGTGGTTAGAGTGTCGGGCTTGTAACCCGAGCGTTGCCAGTTCGAGGCTCACGACCGGCGGGTTGCGACTGTGGTGCCCTTGAGCAAGGCACCTTAACCCTAATTGCTCCCCGGGCGCTGCAGGGATAGCTGCCCACTGCTCCGGGTGTTTGTGTGTTCACGACTTGCAGTGCGTGTGTTCACTATTCACTGGATGGGTTAAATGCAGAGGTCACATTCCAAGTATGGGTTACCATACATTGGCAAATACTCACTTCACTTTTTAAAACACGCAGAACTTTCAAGGGCTGGCCGGCCGAAGCGGGACCAGAGCCTCTTTTCCTCCTCTCTTTAGGGAGGCTGCGTCGGGTCCAGCGTGATCCTAGGACGGGGACAGCGGTGTCGAGGTGGCAGGGCTTTGAAGGGTGGTTCACCTTTGCCCTTCAACTGGCGGCCGAGGACGGGCAGAGGTGGGCAGCGACAGACTCCTCGAGCGGCGCCGTCCACTACGGAGAGGACGTGGGAGTGGAGTCGCAGTGGGCACAGCCTCTGTGAGCACGGCCTCGGCATGGGCAGGACCCAGACAGATGACCCACTCCTTGTGGAGGTTCTCCACAGGCAAAGGGGCTTGGCATGAGCCACAGTGCCGAAGCGTCATTATCTCAACGCGCTTCTGCTCTTTTAGAATGAAATTCACTCTTTTATACTCAACCGGAAAGCGGCAGGGGAACACGCTGGTGTGTAGTAGTCCGCTGCAGTGCTCAGATCGACGGCGAGTAAGGGATTCTTCTTCGAAGCATCAAAATTGATGAGCTCTTGACGCTTGATTCCGGACTTATATAAGGATGTGTGCCGCGCAGGCTCAATCGTCATTGGTCTGTATTTTCAACAGACGTTAACCAATAGGCTTCAATCGAAGCAATGCGAAGTGAACCGTATTGAAAGGGAACCCATGTTTCTTCATGCCGGTTTTGCTATGAACATCATTATTAGAACTATTATAATGATAACCGGTGGTGGCTGGTGCTAAAAAAAATTGAGGGGGGCGTAAACAAACTTGAAATTAAACTTTTACTGTGGTAATGCAGGTCTGTAAATAGCCATTTATCAGGTGATAAATATCATTAATGCTTAGCTAAAATGCTGATTGTTGTTATTGTTGAAGTCAACTAAATCATGAAATAAATTTACCATGAATGTGTAAATCTGAGTATAATGTGGGTTTATTATCAGTAATGAACTAATCATGGTAATCATTCACACACACTCACAAACACACCAGAGTTTGCCTAAGACTATTTCATTCGAAAATCCTGACAGTCAATTATCCGTCATTTCATGTTTTAATGATAAGAATTGTTTTCGTTCACCTGTTCATTTCTAATCTTGAACTTACAAGACGAGCATTCAAGTTCAAATGTGTTTATTTATTTGTTAAGAGAACATATGATGAACAGAGACTGTGGATCACTTTACATGTTTAACATCACATAAAGCAGATTAATGAATTATTTTTTTCTCGCAACTTTGTGCTGAACAGGCAAATATGAACAAATCAAATCACAAAATACTTTTGCGATTAAAATAGCAACAGGCGTGTAAAAATCTGAATTGAATTAAACACTGACTGTGTATCTGAAACCATCTTGTGTAATAAACGCATGAAGGCAGATAAATGCAGACTCTCGTCATTAGATTTTGTGTTTTTACCTCAGATAGACGACGCAGTTTTACTTCTGTTCTGGAGGTTGATCGCGTGCTCTTACATTACGGTTCGGTTAACGCGTTCTGACACACGCACGTAGCACACACGCACAGTAAAGTTGCCTTATCACAGACCAGTACGTTGCAACAAAGTTGACCAAGCCAAGGATAATACTGGATTATCTGAACATCATGTCCACGCAAAGGCAGCTCTTATAAACAGCAAACAGGGAAATAATAAAAGACATTTGACTTACATAGCATCCAGCTAACGTTTGCCATAAGTCTTGGAAAAGCATGTAAACTCGACCATGATCATTTCCTGCTGCTTAATCTGGTCCAAGCTCCTTAATCCTTTATATATTCTTCAACTTAATGTTTTGTAAAGGGTGATTTTGTTAGCATAAAAACATATTTTCTTTTATCTCAAGGTATTTCACTTGCTTTCACTGATTAGTAATGTATCTAGCAGTTACATGGCAATCTGCAGCGCGGTTATGAGACTCTGAAAACGATCCAATCACATGAGGTCAAAAACACAAAAAACTTTTCTGATTTGCTTACAACATAAGTGGGAGGGTTTGGGGCGCACAGTCCTGCGCCCCAGGGCGGATTCGAAACCAGCTCAAACTCAGGTCACATGTTTTTCCCTTTTTACTAACCTACATAGACACTCATTTCACATAGACACACAAACATGACACACACAAAACGAACTCAGTTTTGATTATTTATTTTTTTAAATAAATGATAACATGACTAACAATGAAATAGTACCACTAAACGATTTTATTTTGTATTAATTTGTATTATATATTTATCTTTTTTGTAACATGTTAAAGTAGCTTTCTTCCACGGCCAACTTTGGGGCTAGTGACAAGCCGCCACTGATGATAACAGAGAAATGATTATCCAGGAGCTTGATGGCTGTATTTCCATACTTTGACATTTGATGATAAAGACGCACAGTAATTAAGGAAAATATTTGGTTATTATGTAAGGGATAATGTAGAGGCAGCCGGTAGTTATCGGGAAATAAGCCCCGACAGTGTGATCAGGACCCGACGCGAAGCGGCTACTTGCCACATAAGAAAAAAACTGGACATGAATATGAATTTGAAACATTTTATTGGCATATTTGTTTTAAATTAACATTTTATCCTTCCGCGAAACTTTGCACAGATGCATAAAATGGTCGTAATACCTTATTAAGATCCTCTGCTTCATACTTGTCTGTCTCAATTTTTTCTCTTTTAGCCAGTCTTTGAGAAGTTTTAATGCCCATTCTGTATTTTTTTGTGTATTGGCTTCGTAGCGGTCATGCTCTATTTTGTCAAGTTCAGTCTCAGTAAGCTCTCTGTGTCTTGTTGTTGTTCGTTCTACTATCCACTGTTTAAATGTTTTGTTTTTTCCGTACATGTTAAAATTATGGTTGTCCAGTGTTTGCCACAAGATGGCGCCAAACAGCTAGTAATCTTTATTGGCGCGGAGCGATTTTAATTGTAAAAGTAGTACCGGCTATGCGTTATTACTTTGGAGCGGTTATTATTTGAAAAGAACGAACCTGCAAATGTCTCAACTGACCAATCAGAATCAAGCATTCCAGAGAGCCGTGTAATAAGGTTATCTAATGGATGCGTATTTGATACTATCTATCTGTCGGTCCATTTCACTATCCTGTAGTGGACACTGTGACCGTGAGACAGCGCTGATTAAATATTTAAAATGATTTTTGATTTAAGATTGAATTTTACAATGAAACAATTATCACTCAGTTCAAGCGCAAATAATTGCTAGATATCATTGTCATGATTACGTGGATCTAACATATGATATAGACTGAAATTAAATGTTTGTGTGAAAAACTTAGGATCCGTCAAAACTTATAATCTTTCGTGTCATATTTACTTTCTTCAATCTGATTTCAGTTCACTTTTACGCCATCTGTGTCGCCAATTCCCATTAATGGTTAATTCTGCCATCAAGTTTTTTTTATAAATCACAACCTTTGTGTGGGAAGTGGCGTAGGCACGTTTTCAGCCCCATGAAATCCGACAGAACTTATAGTTTATAAACAAAAACGTTTGTTTTAGTTTTAATATAAACACACACTGCTGGACAGGAAGGGACCGCAATCTATTTAATATTTAAATGCAATATTCCTTCAAATTGATGGGCAGATATGTAAGAAGTGTTTTTATAATATACTTTAACAAGTGTTTAAAACTTAAGTCACACAGATTTTTTTTCGGTTGTTGAAAAATAGCAGCTGTGAATTATCACAAAGCGCTTTAGCAGCTACGCCATAGAAAAATAAGTGAACAGTGTCCCAATGTCAAGTGGGCTTGGGTCCTTACCAGTGCTCAAACCTGCATACACGATATACTGATGCATGACCTTGAGATCTAGAGGCAGCTGATTGAAACACAGCCCTCTTCTCATTTTACATGCTTCCTTGAAAAATTATCAGGAAACATAACATAATTTTTCATTGTTATTTACGATGCCCAGCTTTACAATTCTTCAGAACATGGCAAAACCTGTTTTCTAGGCTAACAGAGGATGGTAGAGATGCTCCGATCAGCATTTTTGGGGCCGATCACCAAGATCATGATCTGCCGATCGCCGATCAGTGCCGATCACATAATGGCAGTGGAATGGGAATCTTTTATCCATAATCTAGCAGAGTTTGCACCATTTGTAGAAATGAAATTAACTATAAATTAGGTATATTATTGTTTTAATAGATAATCAAATAAATAAGCACAACAAATATTTCTTCTTGCAAATAGAAATGTAATATGCCTTTAAAAAGTTTTATGTCTGTTAAAAGTAGTTAAAATAAAACAATTCACAGTCTTTATTGTATGAATTAAATATACACGCATTCATATGAAGTACAACAGTTCTTCACTGATAAGCAGAGAGTAATTTCATTGAGAGATGAATTAGGATACTGTAGCTTTAAGACGTGGGAGAGATCGTTCTCTTCACGTGCACTGATGACCGGCTGCTGTGTATGGGTGCGGTGGGTGTCCGCAAACAAGAGCAGCTGTGAGGAAAATGGAAGTTTAAACCTTCAAAACTTTAAAACAAATGCAAGTAATAAACTTTCAGCATGAGGATGCAATTGTCCGCGATAGATATGTGTTGTATACGCTGTTTGATAGGGATGTGAAGACGCATCACCAGAGCGCGTCCTCATAGTCCGCAAACAAGAGCAGCTGTGAGGAAAAGGGATGTTTAAAACTTCAAAACGAATGCAAGTAATAAACTTTCGGCATGAGGATGCAATTGTCCGCGATAGATGTGTTGTATACGCTGTTTGATAGGAATGTGAAGACGCATTGCACTGAGGACCAGAGCGCGTCCTCATAGTCTGCAACCAAGAGCAGCTGTGAGGAAAATGGATGTTTAAACCTTCAAAACTTTAAAACGAATGCAAGTAATAAACTTTAGCCACGAGGATGCAATTGTCCGCGATAGATATGTGTTTTGTATACGCTGTTTGATAGGGATGTGAAGACGCATCGCGCGTCCTCATAGAAAATACGCATATCTCTGTATAGGCAGAGAGGGAAATCCAAATCTGCACGTCACACATGAGCAATAGAATACAAAATGCTCGCACTGTGTAAAATGGTCTCTTATTGCAGCCGAATCAGGAACGCTATGATGACAAAAGTAAACAGAAAAATCGGCTCATGAGATCGGCAAAATTAGCGAGTGCCGATCGCGTCATTTAATGTCGTTATCGGCCGATTACGATCGGCGGCCGATCGATCGGAGCATCACTAGAGGATGGCAAACATTTTCTTCTCCTTAACCCCAGTAAGAAAGAGGTACTGATTATAAAAACCAAATAGAATCGCTCCTGGTACTATTTGTGAGACAAGGTAAAACAGAAAATGCATTGCAGGTGTCTGTCTGCTCCCATGCAGGTTAGGGTTACCCTAGGGATACCCATTCTGTGCAATATGACTCGGTGAAGTTCACTTCCGGTCATTGTTGACTCATCGGAGAAATGAGAAGCTTGTCACCAGCAAGTACTGTAGTCACTCAAGCCCAAGTCTCTATGCTCAATCATAAGAGGTAAATATTGGAGGCTTGTATCTCAAGATGTTTGTTTTTTTTAAACTAATTAGTGGTGTAACGGATCCCAGTTGATCCGTAAAGTTCAAGACCCCTGGTTCAGCTCGCATGCGATTTGCGGAATTAATACGCAAATTTAAATAGGGAAAGTTTTGCAAATGTAAACACTTAAGATTTTAAACAATTTAACTCCAAAAAGGTGCTAAAGTGAGCAATTTTCTGTATGCACAGACTCCAATCAAACGTGATTATCCCTATGCCCTTCAAAGATCAGAACTCTTGATGTATAAACTTGTAGTCCATTAAAATACATTTGGCGAATAAAGCACTGAAAAACAACGTATTTTTTACTTTATGTGGATTGACTCTTTATGCTGCATCTTCTTCCCGAAGCGCCGGTTTGAATTCGTCCTACGTCTGTGTGTGTACACGGAGTGACTCGTTTCAAAAAGCAAGGGAACAATCTTTCTGTTCTTGACAGGACACATACAAACAAAATGATCTCAAAACACCACAGTATTCTTTTTCTAGTAAAAAGATGTTTAAGTTAGGTATGTCAGAATTACAGTTATGCTACTTACATAGTGTAACCTTTTTTAATGTTTGATGACAAGATAGAGACTTAAGGAAAATTGTGTAGACTTATAATTAGGGCCCGAACACAGAGGAGCAGGCCAGAATGGCCTGCACCGTAGGTGCGAAGCCCTATTGTTTTTGCTCGGATTTATAATGTTTTTTTTTTTATTGTTTCGGGGCAATTTGGGGGCCTTAACATACTCAAAAACTCAGAGATGTCAGAGTCGTTGGCCATTAGGACTGGGCAAAGGCTGGAACTCGGGCGTGGCAAGGGAGCTCTGTAGCGCCCCCTGTAATGCAAAAACAAACATTGGGGCACAGATCGGGCAAAAATTTACGCACAATACGAGAGTTGGTACGCATATAGATCTCATCAACCCGAACAACTTTCGCCCTCTAACATTTAAGCTCCGCCCAACAGGAAGTCAGCTATTTTGGATTGTTTAAAAAATGCATGCGGTGAACTTTTAAATACTCCTTCTAGGGAATTCATGCAAATGACACCAAACATGGTGATCATGATGCAAAGACATTGTACTTGCTAAATTGCGAAGGGATTTTTGATATTTCGAACGGTTCTGCCATGGCGAGGCGACAAAGTTGTGGCGAAATCTGAGAAACAGGAAGTGTCTAATATCTATGGCATAAAAATTCTTATTGTGATGCCAAGCGGGGTGTTTGTTCGTCTGAAGATTCCGATCGCATCGATGTGCCTATTGTGAGTCTCGGGTATAGCACCACCAACAGACGCCAGGAAGTGTGTCAGTCACAAAGGTGAATTTTTTTGACAGTTCCACCGATGTTCTTTTAAATACTCCTTCTAGGATTTTCATGCGATTGACACCAAAAGTGGTCAACATGATGCTGAGACATAGTAGATGATAAATTGCGAAGGGATTTTTGATATCTCGAACGCTGTTCCCATGGCAACCTGTCAAACTTTACTTTCATTTTTAAGGCATATTTAAACCTTACAGTTGCATGCGGTAAACTTTTAAATACTCCTCCTGAGGAAATAATGTGATTGACTCCAGAAGTGGTCAACATAATGCGGAGACATTGTAGATGATAAATTGCGAAGGGATTTTTGATATCTCATACGCTGTTCCCATGGCAACCTGTCAAACTTTACTTTCATTTTTAAGGCATATTTAAACCTTAAATCTGCATGCGGTAAACTTTTAAATACTCCACCTGAGGAAATAATGTGATTGACACCAAAAGTGGTAAACATGATGCGGAGACATTGTAGATGATAAATTGTTAAGGGATTTTTGATATCTCGAACGTTGTTCCCATGGCAACGGGTCAAACTTTGCTTTCATTTTCCATTATATTTAAAGGTAGGGTAACACATTTTGAAAAATGCTAACGGTAGCCGCCTAGCAATGAAATCCCGATCCCACCCTCAAGTCAAATCGCCATCCAAAGTCACGCCTCTTTCCAAACACATGAGCACGCACAGATCAGACGGTCACGTCTCATGTCTCATTCACCAGTGAGAAAACTTTGCAGTACAAAGTGAATAACACTTCCAAAATAACCAACATAAACAACTAGTTTACATCAGAATTAGTTTAAGCACACGTTCGGTTGTGTAGACGTAGTAACTATATCGTTATGCTAATCCGGAAAACGAACACAAATTTCATAAGCAACACAACGTTTCATCAAAGTAGAATATCTGAATCCATCTCAATACAAACATATCGTACCTACCTTACCAAAATAAACAGTGCAACGACCCTTTCAGACCCTTTGCCTCCTGTAGCTGTTTGCATCTCGCAGTAAAGCAGTAAAGTTACCGATGTTAATTTGGGTTTTTGCTCTTGCTGATCCAGGCAGTTTATGCTGTTGTTGTTATAAAAGATGCATTTAGTTTTGTTGCTCCTGTGTAGGTTGTCAATTCAGCAGAAAAGTTCTCGCTGTTTACAGACAGAGCGCACATGAACGCGCCGATGACGTATGGTATCTGCGTGGACGCTGCGCGGTGGGAATTCCAGTGTTTCCTCTAGGATTTTTTCCAGCTGTGGCGGCAGGGGGCGCCCATGATGATTATAAATGTACATTATTTTTTTTTAATGTAGAAAAGGCAGTAAACTAACATGTGTTTTTTATCATTTTCATGCTGTCATTTACTTTTCCTCATATTTATAGCATATTGCTTTTCTATGTTTGATCTAAACTGTATTTTCTTAAAAAATACGTAAGTTTTATAGCTTCATACGGATCTTTGTAGTTTTTATGTAGTGTGCAAGTTCGTGCTCGTGTTTAGCGTACAGAGCTGTTGCAAAGTTACGCACAGTCCTGTTTGATAATCCGCACCGCTGTGATTGACAGAACACCCGACATCAGCAGCAATTTATTCCACACCTGGGCTGTTTGACATAAAGAGCCCGACCCGGTCACACCGCAAATCACGCAGTTATAGAAATCTTTATGCTCTTCGCAGACAGATCTTAAACACAAATAAGCACGGGGACATTTAAAAACTGTTACCTGTCGGAATCGAGTCGTATTCTGTTACACGTTAATATTATTACACCCGTTACATCAAATATTAGAAGTTTCACCCGCAGGTACCCCGACCCTGTTGTTTCGTCTGAAAACAGATGAAACAGTCTCACCGTCTGCCTCCAGTTTTTATTACCAACGTCCTTCTCTTCCACGGGAATAAGTTTCCTTCTAAACAGATTCGACTATTAATGTCTTGCAGTCCTATATGAGTTGTATTCAGTATGTAGCCTTTTGTTTTTGGACAAACATCTTATCATTTAATGTGAAACTTTGTGAGTGTCGATCTAAAGCACAGAAGATTGACTGACAGCTGAGCGGTCAGCAGCGCGCTGCGCTTATAGCCTATATTCTGAATAACTAATGGCCAGATAAGTTGATAATATGAGTACAGTGATTCCAAATGAATGTCCAAAAAACTCGTAATATGTTAAATCGAAAGTTTAATCATGTCATTTCTCGCAGCCCCGCGCTGCGTCCGTGTATATGCGCCTGTGAACAGCATACGCGTGATGACCTTGCAACTTAAATTACCCTTAATTTATTGCCAGACAGATAAAAGTAAAATAACATTCGAATCTGTAAATTGTGTATTTTTATTTATGTAAACTCACAATAAGGAGAAAACCTTGTGCTTATTTAAAATCATTAAAAACATGACGTGTTTTCTGCTGATTTGGTTTAACAGCGCATCACAAAAAAAAGAACAGAAACTCAAATACTTTTTTATTCGTTTTGTCAATCTGATAATTATAACATATTTCGTGTAGACTTATTTATTTTATTATTATTTCTCAAAACAGAGACGTAGCATAATCATCATCCGTGGATTTAAATCTATTTGTGCATGAAACTAAACCCATGGAGGAAATTATGATATTTTAGGAGATTTATTTATAAATCTACAACGCGAATCCAGAAAGGAATTTTTTTCTTTCTTGCTGGTCAGACATTTCGGTATAGCTTTGTTTATTTTGCGAGCTTCCGCCGCGGGTTTTGTCTAGAAGGGATACAGAAAATGCCAAAAAGTTTAGGATTAGATTTGGAGGTAGGATTTTTAGGATGAAAACAGCGGCTCTGGCTACATGAGATACTCATACTCCTACAATCCTATGAAATGTTGTGTTTAGAGTTGGGTTTGGGTGAAGGATTAGGATTAAACAGTGCTCATCCGGCGAGATTTCGTTTGCTGTATCCCTTCTATCCACAACCGCAGGCGTGGCGGGGATGTTTTAGGCGTGGCGGGCCGCCACGGTTGAATGTATATAGCGGAAACACTGAATTCAAATTACGCTTACGTATGAGGGACATAAAAGGAAACGTCCGTTCGGACCGAAATCTATGATTTGTTGAACATTTTTTGATCCCACGCCTTTCACAGATGACATAAATTTTTACAAATACATTTAAACAACTTAACACAGTGATTGCTATCAGAATGTGAGGAGACTTTTAACCAGCATAACTAAAAATGTTTCAGGATCAAATCTGTTACCCTACCTTTAAGGCTGACAGTTACATGCTGTGAACCTTTAAATACTCCTCGTATGGGATTCATGCGATTGACACCAGAAGTGGTCAACATGATGCTGAGACATTGTAGATGACAAATTGTGAAGGATTTTTTGACATCTCGAACGCTGTTCCCATGGCAACGCGTCAAACTTTACTTTAATTTCAGGCATGTTTAAGGCTCTTGGCGTGCTTAGTTGAACTTTAAATTTGGCACACACATCAAAGTTTTCGGCTGTAAAGTGTTGACAAAAACGTCAGATAAAGGCGTGTCTATTTAGTGGCTGACTAGCGCCCCCGTTTGTCTAAAATATGGGGTTTCTTTTACCTACTGTACCTAAATGGGTCAGTAGCAACAGGAAAAAGTCCACTGATATTTACTCACTTGATGCACATGCCCACTGTGCATCGTTTTCTCGGAGGCACTGTGTAGCGGTAAACAAACGTGCGAGGGCCCGCCATCGCTGCTTGCAGCTATATTTTAAGTTTAATGTCCTAGGCTAATAATCAGCCTACTTATTTGTATGTCTCACAGCTGACATGGAACCTTATTAACCGGTTCAGGAACTTTATTTTTTGTTCTAACTGGTTCAGAAACATCAATTTTAGGGTTGAACTGAAAACGTTAAAATACTTTGTCTGTTCGGAACGAACCAATTGGGAAAAAAATCTGGTTCAAAGCCCTGCTTTTAAGTAACATAACCAGAGAACTGAAATGATATATTGTAAATGTGTTGCTAACTAGATGCTTACGTGTTGTTTTGTAACGTTAAATTCTTTGGTAGCCACCGGTTTTGATAGAATATCTGTTGAAAATCAGACATTGTTTGTTTTCTTAAAGCTCCACTGTGTAAGATCTACTCCCATCTAGCGGTGAAAGTCTATATGACAAGCAACTGAATATTACTTTCTAGCCCTCCCCATTCGGAACGCGTTTTAACTCGTACGGTGGCCCGGCCGTGTCATGCCAAGGTTAACATGGCTTTCAGTAGCTACAAAGCAAAACTAATGAGAAAAAATGAACAATTTGCAATGTCCTTTGCCTGTGATCCATCAATGCACAAAGATTTATGTTTAACATGAAAAAAGTCTGATTGTCATGATATGTCCGCTTAAAATCACATACAAAAAGCAACCATGACGGGTTTAAATGGACGCGAACTAATATTATGTCAAAGTACAATGCTTATGTTTTAAGTAAAACGTTACATGTCCGTGTATATGTAAGAGCTTTCTCTCAGATTGGTGAAAAAAGATCGCGCAACTTTCACACGCTTGTAAAATGAAACGAAAGACGCGCAGATCAGACGCTTTTATCAGAGTATTATGTCAGACATTATGTCAGAGTACAATGCTTATGTTTTAAGTAAACATGTTACATGTCCGTGTATATGTAAGAGCTTTCTCTCATATTGGTGAAAAAAGATCGCGCAACTTTCACTTTATCAGAGTATTATGTCAGACATTATGTCAGAGTACAATGCTTATGTTTTAAGTAAACATGTTACATGTCCGTGTATATGTAAGAGCTTTCTCTCATATTGGTGAAAAAGATCGCGCAACTTTCACACGCTTGTAAAATGAAATGAAAGACGCGCAGATCAGACGCTTTTATCAATGAAAGGCTAAAAATAACGCTGTCACCGTGTGTTTGTGCTAGAGGTCAGAAAAGATGAAAACATTTATCTCACTACCTCAGATTACATAAATGGGCGGAGAGACGGCGTGTGTCTGTTCGAACACATTAAACCACATGCATGTTTACACTAACAAGTGTTATGCATAATCATGCTAAAGTTAGCCAAGGAACTATAAAACTTCAAGTTTACAACATGGACTGTATAGATGTAAACGAATATGCTGAATTACCTGTGGAGAATATAGAAAGTGCAACTTCAGTGTCCCATGAGCCCCATCTTGGAAAACTAACTCCAATAGGGACTTTGGTCTTGATGTTTTTCCTGTCACGTTGTCGTTTAAAATCCCCGTTTCGCATCCTTGGCGATTTGTTTTAATGTCCTCGAGAATATGTCTTCAACAGGCTTTCAAATCAAAGCATTAGATCGCAGGTTCAACACGGTGTGCGGTTGTTGTAAAATCCGAAGGATTCAGCTACGCAGGTCACAGGCTGGATACGTCATCAAGCCTGGTTTATTTAAATTAACTGAGTATTACATTCGCAAGTCATACGCATATTACATCAATTTACAATTAACTAAGAATAATTGTCAGCTTTATAATTGTTAATATTCTGAAATAAGACTGTCTTGATGACGTATAGCGCCTACACATGCAACCTCTGGAGGCTTCAGCTATCAGGCAGCGTGAGTGTAGAGTGAAAGCGCGAAAGGCGGAGCTTGAATTTCAGGAATGTCCCTCGTCGGCGAATGTATTTCAAAGATGGAGGCACAACATGGATTCAGCCAGAGAGCGCTTCGACGGTATGCATTTTAAATAGCAGATTCTACACTTACGAGAATACTTTGATTAGTGGGTGGGAAGTAATTACACATGAATGAGCACATACTTTTGAAAGAAAACATGGGTTTTTGTAAAGAAATAACTCAATAAAGTACACAGTAGAGCTTTAAGTTACGGACACCGGCCCTGTTGGTGTCTGTTTGTTTGTTGAGTTTAACATGGTAAGGTTAAAATCTCTTAGTCTCTGTATCTGTTGGTTTACTAACCTAACACTGAGTGTACAGAAACTAACACTTAGTTTACTTCAATGGGTAAAGTTATTTCAACTGTGTATTTTACTCATAAAACAACAGGCCTAGGAGAGTCTCACAAATATTACTTATTACAGGCCAAAACGACCTGTTTTTAGCAGAGCCCCTGAAAGAGGAGCTGTAAAAATATATAGAGATTGTTTTTTTGCACTTAAACAAATATATGAAGAGTTTGGTTCCAAAACGCAATAAATGCCATTTTTGAAAAAAATGAGTTACTGCCAGAATCAGTATTATATCAGGTCAGTATTAAAAAGTAAATTCTTAATTTGACGTAAAATCCATTATCCGCCATGTTATTCTGTCATCTTTTCTCCCTTTTTTCCAAAATGCAATAAACGCCACTCCCCCTTTTCTACAGAATGCCATAAATCCACTCCACAGATTGCAGCGCACCATTCACGCAATGTAAACAAACAATGGCGGCGCGCTGAATACACGGAATCCTAGTTTTCCTCATCTACTATGTACTTCCTGATCAGCAAACAAACAAAAACAAAATAATACTTTAATAGCATTGATAAACCTGTGATGGTTTTCTGTGACGGGAAAGAAACGTAAGCCATCAACATCTAATAATTTTCGCAAGAGACGGGTGCTTGTTTGCCCGGGCCGACAGCATCACGTTTCTGTCATGATAACACATTGACCCCAGGGGATCTTATGAAAAACTTTACATAATTTTACTCAAAGTCAATGAAAATCGAGCAGGACCAAAACATTTTACAGCTGATCGCTGTGAAAAACGTTAAGCCACGACGTCAAGTATAACCGCAGCAATGACAGTGTTCTTAATATCACAAAGTAAGTGTTTTGATTAATGACATAAATGTTTATATTTTTAATTAGTGTGTACAACCAGTCAACTAAATGAATATAACATGGCAAAGATGAATGCACATTTATATAGGCTATTGATTCAATAGATTTATAGCATTTTGAATAAAAACTTGTTATGGATTTATTGCATTTTGTGGACAAAATAATCAGTTTTTATAATAAATCTTTGAAAATCAAGTTATGGATTTGAATTTTTTATGTTTTTATAACCTAAAGATGCTATGTGAAAGTTTGTAACAGAAAATAGTAGTTTTCATCTTGTCACTTTCTTGGTATAGAAAACACGTTTTTACCAAAATTTGTCAAAATGGATTTATTGCGTTTTGGAACCAAACTCTTCATATATTCTTAAGGAGATCATTACCAAAAATATAACCCTAAAAAGCCTTAATACGGGACCTTTAAAATTCTTCTAAAACTTTAGATTTTTTTGTATTTTAGATAATGTCTTTTATGTTTTAAATCCATGAATATGAGGGATTGAAAATTTTATCCATGCAACTGTTAACAAAGTAAACCAAATTTTCTGAACAATCAGGTGTGGGGAGTTATTATTTAATAAAATGTAAAATTTTGAATAGGTAACCGTAGCTCAGTGGTACAATACTGTAAAAATGTATAACTTGAATGCTCTCTCATGCCAAGTTCACATTATATTACTTTAAACATCAGCTTATCACTGTGCTGTCCAGGCTATATGACTTGCTCTCTGTAAAGTCGTTGAAGTGTTCACACTATGTGAATGATAATTCACAACAGTAGTTCACATACTACCACGAGTGGAAAGAGTACTGAAAAATCATACTAAAGTACAAGTAGGGCTGTTACCGTGGCAGTATTTTACCATCACGATGGTGTGGTGGTTATAGAGCAGGGTTCCCTGAAGGTCCGGGGCAGAGTTTAGATTCAACCTTAATCAAATTTACCCATCTGTGAGTTTCTAGTGATCATGCAGACCTTGATTAGCTTGCTCAGTTGTGTTTGATCAGGGTTGGGGCTAAACTATGCAATGTTTTTTTTTTTTCAAAATACATGTATGCATTTTATATATAATAGCATAAATAATACCTGTAAAATGATAAAGCTCAAAGTTCACTGCCATGCGATATATTTTCTTTAACAGAATTCGCCTTTCAAAGCCTACAGCGAACGGCCGGTTTGGACTACAGCCCTCTACTTCCTGCTTTAATGACCTCAGTAGAACAGTTTTTTTTACTAAACTCCACCCACAGGAAAACATAAGTTGCCAGCTAAGCTAACGGCAAGCTAAGCTGCTATCGAATCACAACACACTTAACAAGCTACACAATCAGAACTCAATAAGTATTTCTGAAGGAGGGACTTCATGGAACAAGGAAGACATCAGCCTGTTTGAAAACAGCGGTATACAGATAAGTAAATTGTGTGAAAAATACAGTGTTTTTTACATGTGAAACATGAACACATGTAATATTGCGCACTGTTACTGTTAAGTCTTGTATCTTTTTTTTATACCAATACTTAAAGTGACGTACTAACGCAAGCACCAAATCTAACCCTAAACCGAAGCGACAATGGTTTAAAAATAGGACAAAAAAGTTGAGTAACCAATACGTGACAGTGACACAAACAGAAAAGTGTGACATGCTCACGCTCAAACGCGGCAAAACGTGACATTGTCACGCTGGTCCATACGTGCCTATAGGTTAACACAGACTGTTAACACAATCAAGCTTAAAAAAAACACAGAAAGAACGGGACCTTTAATCTAATAGGCAATCTTTGATATCCTGAATCTATTATTTGTTCCTACACTCTCAGAAAAAAAGGGTACAAGAAGGTACAAGTTGTCACTGGGGTGACTATTGGAACCGTTGGTACATATCAAAGGTAAAAAATCTTTTGTACCTTTTTTCTGAGAGTGTATGTAATATTTGTTATTTTTGTTTTGGGATGAAGGGAAAGGTTAAGTTTCATATATACTTTTTCTTTCATTTTAATGCTATACCAGGCACTGTAATTTCAACCAGACTGTGTTCTTGGCTTTATTTCCTGTTGTACACATATCTTGTACTTTTATATTAAATGATTTAGTTTTTTTATTTTATCACAAACATAAACACATTGAAGATAGAGGTATATGTTGTCTGAACCATATATTCATAGCTGCAAACGGTAACACTTTACTATAAGGGTGCACTAATAATCATGAATTCATGCTTAACTAATGCAAAGATAATACTGAATTAATGTTTTACTAATGATTATCTAAGCTATTCATTAGCTATCCATTAATGATTGCCTCATCAGCAACTAATGAAGAGTCTGTCTGATTAATATATTAGTTCATATATGAAGTGTTATTAATTAAATATGTAATTGTGGATTGATTCAATCATCACTTCTTTTATGAACTAAGAGTGTTAATTAATTTGTTAATTACCACAATGAGCCAAAGCCGGTAACACTTTATTTTAAGGTGTCCTTAATACAGAGTAATTACCTCATTAAGTACTTAGTAGTAGACGGTGTAATTACATGCAACTAAATGTACTTAATATGTAACTAAGTTATGGAACAGCATGTACTTACAGATTGTCATTATGCACATGTAATAAGCTGCAACTGTTACACATATGTAACAGGTCGAGTCTGTTACAAAGCTAACTACTGATGTAATAAGAGGTCTTGTTACATATGTGTTACAATGTAATCATATTGAAAGTACTTTGTGTAGTACTATGTAATAACAAGTGCCTACATATGTTACTAGTTACATAGTTCACAGTTTAATAACATGCATTAGCTTGTTAATTACATTTAAATTACATAATATTACAAAGGGATAAGCTACGTAAAATAAAGTGTATCAAGAGTGTACTTAAGTGTACTTCCTGTGTATCTACATACCTTATCCATCTGTAACGTAGTTTGAATCAACTCACTAGTTCACAGTTTAATTACATGAATTAGGTTCTTAATTACATTTAAATTACATAATATTACACGGGGATAAGCTACGTAAAATAAAGTGTATCTAGAGTGTACTTAAGTGTACTTCATGTGTATCTACATACCTTATCCATCTGTAACAAAGTTTGAATCGACTCACTAGTTCACAGTTTAAATACACGAATTAGCTTCTTAATTACATTAAAAATACATACTATTACACGGGGACAAGCTACTTAAAATAAAGTGTATCTAGTGTGTACTTAAGTTTGAAACGAACTCACTAGTTCACAGTTTAAATACATGAATTAGCTTCTTAATTACATTAAAAATACATACTATTACATGGGTATAAGCTACTTAAAATAAAGTGTATCTAGTGTGTACTTAAGTTTGAAACGACTTACTAGTTCACTGTTAATTACATGAATTAGCTTCTTAATTACATTTAAATTACATAATATTACACAGGGATAAGCTACATAAAATAAAGTGTATCAAGAGTGTACTTAAGTGTACTTCATGTGTATGTACATACCTTATCCATCTGTAACGTAGTTTGAATCGACTCACTAGTTCATGGTTTAAATACATGAATTAGCTTCTGAATTACATTTAAATTACATAATATTACACGGGGATAAGCTAAGTAAAATAAAGTGTATCAAAAGTGTACTTAAGTTTGAAACGACTTACTAGTTCACTGTTAATTACATGCATTAGCTTCTTAATTACATTTAAATTACATACTATTACACGGGGATAAGCTACGTAAAATAAAGTGTATCTAGTTTGTACTTAAGTTTGAAACGACTTACTAGTTCACTGTTAATTACATGAATTAGCTTCTTAATTACATTTAAACTACATAACATTACACGGGGATAAGCTACGTAAAATAAAGTGTATCAAGAGTGTACTTATGTGTACTTCATGTGTATCTACATACCTTATCCATCTGTAACAAAGTTTGAATCGACTCACTAGTTCAAAGTTTAATTACACGAATTAGCTTCTTAATTACATTTAAATTACATACTATTACACGGGGATAAGCTACGTAAAATAAAGTGTATCTAGAGTGTACTTAAGTGTACTTCATGTGTATCTACATACCTTATCCATCTGTAACGTAGTTTGAATCGACTCACTAGTTCATGGTTTAAATACATGAATTAGCTTCTGAATTACATAATATTACACGGGGATAAGCTACGTAAAATAAAGGTTATCAAAAGTGTACTTAAGTGTACTTATGTTTGAAACGACTTACTAGTTCACTGTTAATTACATGCATTAGCTTCTTAATTACATTTAAATTACATAATATTACAAGGGGATAAGCTACGTAAAATAAAGTGTATCTAGAGTGTACTTAAGTGTACTTCATAAAAAATTGAATGCTAAAAATATTTAATTTTGATATACTTCAGTATACTTGCGCTCACACTAATGACCAGTATATTTAAAGTGTGCTATTGATTAGTTAGTGCTATTTCGGAACAACAAATTTTTTACTTCATATATTTTACTTTAAGTGTATTTGGTGTACTTTTGTGTGCTAAAGTGGAACAACTTCAAGTGTACTTAGTACAATTTAAGCATATGGCTGTTTGTGCTAAATGCATGCTTGATAAGTGAATTTAGAGTTTATTTTTGTGTTTAATTTTTGTTAAACGTAAAATACAAATGTATTATGAGTGTCTTGCAAACATACACTCAGTATACCTTGAATAGATTGTTTGCACACATTTTATAGATCTATATTTTTTGGCTAATCCAAAATTCTTAAAACTACCCTGGTAAAAATGAATATGGTAAGTATATTACGTTTTGTATACTTTAGCATACCTGCAGCTACTGTAGACCAGTATACTTCAAGTTTGTTTATAATTAGTTAACTTAAAGAGTGCTATTTTGGGAATAGATGACTTCAGCTGATAACATATCCAAAATTATTTTTTTGAAATAAATGTTTCCAATTAAATAAAAGCTGATTAAAACAGTCAAAAAAATTGTTATAAATATATTTAAATATATGTTTATTCACAGCATTCATAGTGTACACTATTTGCGTAAAAATGGAACAATTACTCATCGAAGAATGTCAAGATGATTCAGAGTTTTTAACATCTTTCTCACGCAAAATCAACTTTAGTCTGGCAGGTTTTGATTCAGCCTAATAGTAGTCTGAAAATGACAGACAATAAGCTCAATTAACAAGTGTTTAATTTTAAGACATTGCATTTATTTAAGACTTACTGTTTTAAATCTATAGTTTACTGGCTAAAGAGAACAATGGCAACTGAGCAGAAAGTATATTTTTACGTAACTTGAGCTTGACTAGAATGTCCTCATATATATTTAGAACTCTTCATTTAAATAAATTCCCAAAGTAGGCATATAAACATACTCAATTACCCCAAAAAGTAACATTAACATTTCTTTAGACTCACAGTATTCACATTAGATTATCATTTCACATTAGATTATCTTTTGTCTTTTAAAGATTCTTTTAGAAACCATAAATTGTCTATTTTAACACTAATTATATGCTCAAAACAACCTCAACATCATATGAGTTATTTTATGTCATATTTCTTTACTCTTGTTTCATACGCAAACATATGATCTCATTTACATTTCAATGGTCTCGTACACACTACAAACTTTTGGGAGTGACAACCGCATTAAAATGCGGGAGTGAATCCCCTAAATGTTCGTTTCATGTCTGTACGGAACAAGACTCACTCCCGAAAATGCGATGATTGACACAGAGATAACCATAGCAACGTTCTGCCGTCTCGCGTGCTTATCACAGATTTGACCAAAATAATAACAGCATTAGCTGTGTCCCAATTCAAAGGCTGCGACCTTCTAAGGACGTATTTTAAGACCGATTGCGTCACAGCAGCGCGACTTAAGGCCAGTAAGGCCGTCCCAATTCAAAGGATGCTTAGAATGAAGCCTCAAAATGCGTTCTCATTTCTCCACGCTTTTAAGGATAGAACGAATGGATCCTTAACAGCCGAGGATATCCCAAGAGTCATTGCGCGTCTGCAACGGCTGCATATAATGGGTGGATATTCTAAAATAAACAATTAAAACCTTTATTAAATAAAAGTGTATTTATCAGAAAACATTTTTTCTTGTCACTGTAAGTTTATTATAAGTTATGTTTTGTGGTAATAATATTCTTTTTATGTTGCGTATATTTATAAGGTTGATTAATTTGGTATACTGTTGAATAGTTTAATATACATCAACGTGTCATATTTCTAAAATAAATTAATGATTTTTCTGATGTCATATTTATTTTAATAAGTCAGAAACGTGCAGGCGGGCGCGTGCAGCAGGTGACGCTAATTATGGGTCCTGCGAAGGTTAGACCGTCTCATTTCAGTTCTCTTCGCGAACTTCTGAGGCTTCCACCTTGAAAGACCGAGTGCTCACCTTTTAAGGTCGAATGCTCATAAGGTTGCAGCCCTTGAATTGGGACACAGCTATTGTGTTTTGCAATAAACCTCCATCTTGGCGTTGTGTATTTTATGCTTTTGTGAGGCTGCTTCACAGCACGGAGCGCGCGGTCTTGCAGTGTTGCCAGGTCCTCGTCTTTTTTGTACGTAAATACCGTTTTGGTGCTTAACCGTTTATAGCTTTTGGCTCATGAAGCGATCAAGTTTTTGATGTTAATAAAGCGTGAAGAGGCCGGTCACAATATTTTGATCTTTGAGGTAAAGCATTTAGATTTATTTCGGTTTATTATTGGATTCTTCTTGTTCGCTGTTTTTTTTTAGTGCAAGATCTGGCAACACTAGTCAGCAAACGCTTGTGCCTCTGTCATTTTCTGAACCGCGCATACAGAAGACTTATTCCCCTTCTAAGCATTTATTTTTTTCAGAAGAGAGTCCTGTTTATGATGAACGTTTAAACACTTGATTAACTACTAGTTGTTCAGTTCGGTTATGTACACACTGTGCAGAGTTTCTGTAAATGCGGTTGTCACTACCTGCATTTTGCGGGAGTTAATTCGGTTGTGGAATTCTGTTGTCAGTACCGTAAATTACTGAAGTGCGTGTGTACAGAACAGGATTAAGCATTAAAAGGTGAAGTGACAACCGAATTAATATGCAGTGTGTACGGGACCAAATAGTTGTTTACCATCAAAATTCAAGTAACAACATAATTGCATTTTTTTCTCTCTGTGAAATAGAAATCTTTGTTTTTAAAATGAACTTTCAAGATAGTTAATTCAGTTCGTATTACATTCACGAGTACTTAAAATACAGTTTTGTTGTTCAAAACTCACTCAAAACGTTAAACACTAATGACAACCATTTAAAGACACCTTTAACTTGTTATATACTCGAATTAATCATACCTGCAAAGAATATTAAACAAGATAGATTAATTTCTCCCGGAGCATCTCGAATCACTGTTATCTGCTCTCTGCATTAACTTGTGTTAAGCGCTACTACTACTAAGCAGACCTGTGCGAGAGCTCCCCCTAGCTGTCTGTATGATGTAGACCGCCTATTTACACACATCCAAATATATTGCTACTGCAGAACTCTTTTACAATGAAAAGTGTGTCCCTGAAGTACTTTAAGAAATTCAGTTCAGGCAATTTACCTTTTTATCATGTTCTTATTCTTCTGAAAAAAAAAAATATATATATAACACTCAAAATTTAAATGGGGGGTCTTCCGTTTCCATATCTTTTATTTAACTAGTACCACATATACAAACATCAATATATGACGAGTTTCATTGCAAAACGAGATATTTTTTTTTCAGAAATCTCGTTTTTTGGTTGTCCAATTAACATCAATTCAACTGCAGTTGGTTTGTTTTGATTTAAACCTTCATAACTTAAAAAATACAGCTAAGTAGCACCATAAAACAAAATAATAACATGATAACATTATAATAAACATGTTTTGACAAAAAAAAGGATTTATCTCGTTTCCAGTGTTGGGAGTAACGCGCATTACAAAATATTACAGTAATATATTTGTTTTTGCAGTAATATAACGCATTACTGATAAAATTTTGGTAATATTTTACCCGTTACAGTCTTAGTAACGGGCACGTTACAACAATGCATTTCAAAAACAGACCGTGTTATTTTTATTTATTTTATTTTTGACCAATGCGCGCGACCAGCATCCAAACAGGAAAAAGCTGCAGGTAAAATGGTATGTCTGTTTCCGGGTGCTGTATGCAGCATGTTCATTTTTACTTTAATTTTGTATTTGAACTGCGATTTGGACGTGGTGCGTGTCAAATATAGACACGTTTCTTAATGAGCCGCTTCTGGGAAGTCCGCGGCTGTATAAACATTGACTAAAGTGGTCGCAATCAGGTCCGGTAGCGCCGCACATGCATAATTCTGTGAATGAGAGCACTTAGTAAAAGCAACAGAATATTTCTATCGGTCTCCTGTGCTGCTTGAACCTCAGAAGAAAAAAAACTTTTAAAAAGCTTCCAGGTAATATCCATATGAACACCAGCAATGACAAGGTAAGCTAACGTTGCTGTGGTTACAGTCCATATACATAATAGATTGCTAGGCTATTCCTATGCTATCTACAGTTTTATTACAAACAGCAACCTAAACTACAACGTAACATAAGTGTAGACTGGTGGAATGGTGAGTTTTATATCTGTTCAGGCTGACGTCATCAGAGAGAGACGCTGAGAGAGAGACGAAGAGAGGAGTCGCAAGCCCGAAGCTCCGTTGAGCTTATCAGCTAAATCCTATTTTTTCACTATCTTATTCCTATCTATATAATATAACTTATTAGTTTATCTTAGGAATACTTTACCTTGACGATTACTGAATTGTATTACTAAGCAAAACGATTTTATTACTAGTAACACCCAGTGTTAGCATATAGCCCGCTAGCATTTCTTACCGTCTGTTTACTTAAACCTGCCTTCGTTGGTGATCTAATGGCGGATTCATCCGAGGTATGCTTTTCTGATCTGTCCACACCAGATCGGGAAGCTGTGAAGGAGGTGCTGCCCGGCCTTCGCAGAGTCAGCATGCCTCACATCACCCTGACCTCAGACGCTCGTAGGCGGGCGAGGCGTACTGCGAGCCAGCACCCGTCTCGATGCAGCTTCACGGACCGCGTTCAGGCGAACGGAGACGCCATCGCCCAGCATGAAAACGGTAAGACTCCGCTTGTCATTGTAACCTGCACTACTTGCCACATGTACAGTTTAGCTTCTTCCGTCAGCATAGAGGGGTTTACATGTGCTAAGTGTATTGAAGTAGTAAGGCTGACGGAGAAGGTTGCTGAACTAGAAGCGCGCATCCGAACGCTAGTTGAGGACAGTAAGACCGCTAAAGTTAATGTTACAAACACTGTTTCGGGTGCGCCTAGTGTTAAGCGTAATACACATGGCTCGGTTCCGACTTCAGAGTCAAGGCAGCTGACTAACTGGGTGACTGTCAGGCGGCATAGTCACATTCGGCACCCAAATCACGCTCCTGTTTTAATATCAAACAGATTTTCTCCACTCAGCAATACACCGGCTGAGACGTCTGTTAAAAGTGCCCTGGTTATTGGAGATTCTATACTCAGGAACGTTGACATTGAGGCACCAGCCACCATAGTCGATTGTATACCGGGAGCCAGAGCGTCTGACATTAGATCCAAATTAAAATTGCTGGCTAATGCTAAACGTAAGTTTTCTAAGATTGTTATTCACGCCGGCACGAATGACACCAGACTCCGCCAGTCGGAGATCACCAAAGATACTATTAAAGAGGTGTGTGAAATTGCAAAAACAATGTCAGACAATGTAATTTGCTCTGGTCCCCTCCCCGCCTACCGGGGGGATGAAACTTACAGTAGATTAGTGTCTCTCCATGGCTGGATGTCAAAGTGGTGCCCTCAGCATAACGTAGGGTTTATAGACAATTGGAAGCATTTCCGGGGAAGACCTGAACTGCTAAAGAGAGATGGCCTCCATCCGTCTCCGGAAGGTAGTGCTATACTCTCTAGAAATCTGACCAATAGTCTTACTTTTGATATTGTCTGACTATCCAGGGCCCAGGTCAGGAAACAGACAGATCGGCTTACCCATCAGTCTGTTAGCTGCCTTGACATGTCAAGATCACATATATCCCAGCACATAGAGCCTTTTTTACCAGAGTACCAACACATCTCGACTGTGTCTGTTCCTCGAACAAATAAATACAGAGCACCGTTTACCTCGTCTCGTACAAATCTTATTAACATAAAATTAGAACACAATACATTAAAAGATGAAACTCAAATGTTAAAATTCGGCCTTCTTAACATTAGATCGCTTACCAATAAAGAACCTATTATCAATGAAATAATTACTGACCAAAACTTAGATGCACTCTGTTTAACAGAGACCTGGCTTAAAGCATACGATTACATCAGCTTAAACGAATCCACCCCACAAGACTATTATTATAAACACGTTCCTCGTCTAAAAGGGAGAGGGGGTGGTGTAGCTACAATATACAACAACATGTTCAAAGTAAACCATAAATCAGAACTAAAATTTAATTCGTTCGAAATAATACTGTTAAACATGGAAATAACTGATCGTAACAACAAACAGCTTTCGTTCATTTTAGCTACCATATATAGGCCTCCGGGCCACCACACAGATTTTCTTAAAGAAATAGCAGACTTCCTATCTGAGCTTACAGTCACTGTAGACAAAGCTCTTATCGTTGGTGATTTTAACATCCATGTGGATAACTCAAAAGATGCATTAGGACGTGCGTTTATGCATATTCTAAATTCTCTCGGTATTAAACAAAACGTGTCTGGACCCACGCATACTCGTAAGCACACATTAGACTTAATTCTGTCACTCGGACTCGATGTTAATGACATCGAAATATCACCCCAGAGCGATGGCGTTTCAGACCATTGCCTTGTGTCATACACAATACTTCTAGATAGGACCGTTCAGTCTACAACATGCTACTGATTAGCCAGAACAATAATTTCCACCACTAAAGATAGCTTTATTAGCACTCTTCCAGACCTGTCTCAAATGAAACATGTAGCAGATAACCGTGAAGATCTGGATATTATAATAGAAAACCTGAACAACGTTTGCTCTAGCACGATGGATGTCGTTGCTCCCATACGAAAAAAGAGAATCAAAGAAAAAACGCCAGCTCCATGGTATGACCATCATACTGCAGCCCTTCAAAAAGTAGCTAGAAAAATGGAAAGAAACTACCGAAACACAAAGTTAGAGGTATGGCGTTCAGCATGGAAAGAGAGTGTTCAACACTACAGACAGGCTATTAAAACCGCCAGATCTACCTATCTCAGTACGCTTATTAAAGAAAATCATAACAACCCTCGTTTCCTCTTTAGCACAGTTGCGAAACTGACTAGAAACAAAGAACAAACAGAAACCAATAGTAAATTCCAACACAATAGTAACGACTTCATGAACTTCTTTACTAACAAAATTATTTCTATTAGGGAAAACATAGAAACTACGCAAGCAGTCACCACTCTACCCAATAGTACATTGACCACTAGATTATCATACGAACATCTTGAGTCATTTAAACCTACTACAATAGAAGAGCTCTCTAAATTAGTAATGTCATCTAAATCATCGTCCTGTATATTAGACCCCATTCCCACAAAATTACTAAAAGAGGTATTTCATGTAGTGTCCGACACGGTACTAAATATCTTTAACTCATCGCTAGAATTAGGATACGTTCCAACAGCTTTCAAACTAGCAGTTATTAGACCGCTCATTAAAAAACCAAACCTTGACCAGGGAGATCTTAATAACTTTAGACCAATCTCAAATCTACCTTTTCTTTCTAAAATATTAGAAAAAGTAGTGGCAAGCCAGCTACGCACATTCATAGCGAATAATAATACATATGAAAAGTTCCAATCAGGATTCAGGCCCCACCATAGCACAGAGACATTGCTGCTTAGAGTTACAAATGACCTCCTATTAACATCCGATCGTGGTGAAATCTCAATCCTTATATTACTAGACCTTAGTGCAGCCTTTGACACAATAGATCACAGAATCCTACTCAATAGACTAGAAAACTATGTTGGCATCAGTGGTCAGGCGTTAGCCTGGTTTAGATCGTATCTAACCAATCGATATCACTTTGTTTATGTAAATGAGGAAGAATCCTATCACTCCCCCGTTAAATACGGTGTACCTCAGGGATCAGTTCTTGGCCCTATCCTATTTTCGTTATATATGTTACCTCTCGTAACATCCTAGCGAAACCCACCAGTTTGCTAAGCTAACAGACTGCATTAGTGATATTAGGGACTGGATGGCACATAACGATCTAAAAAGTATGACCACATTAGTCCAATTCTGGCATCTTTACACTGGCTACCAGTTAAATATCGCATACAATTTAAAATATTACTAATCACCTACAAAGCCTTAAATGGCCTAGCGCCCTCGTATATTAAAGAACTACTATCAGAATACAATCCACCACGATCACAAAATTCGGGTTACTTAATTATCCCTAGAATATCAAAAGTGTCTAAAGGTGGTAGATCCTTTTCCTACTTAGCCCCTAAGCTCTGGAATGATTTACCAAATAATGTTCGAGTATCAGACACAGTCGAACAATTTAAATCTAAACTTAAGACATTCTTCTTTAACAAAGCATTCACATAGAATGTCAAGTAAATGTACTTTTCAGCACTCACATACCTCATACGGGTAATTTACTCTTGCCGCAATAGTAAGCCTGTCTGGAACCGAGCTGAATTAAACCACTATAATGTATGACACTTGCATTACATGCGAACGGCCCCTACGCTAATAGAATTCTGTTTTGTCTCCCTGTCTCGTCCTCGACCCTGAGGACAATGAGACAAGCAGACCCAGTTCCTGTTGCTGTGAAGGTCATCGCACCACTGATCTACTGGCTGTCCTTCAACGTGACGCCCAACCGATGCGCGACCAACGGCCACCGGCTGAACCAGTTTAATCCGCTTACACGCTTCCTATCCCTACCGTGTCTATATATTATAAATATAAATATTAATTTCTCCCTAGGGTTTTTTGTCCTTCTAGGATTTTTTCCCATTGGGTTTTCTCCTAGGGGGGTTTTTAGTCCCAGGGAGAGTCAGCCAACTTTGGCTTAACTTAGCACTTTACTGTATACGTTACATTATTAATATGCTCGCTTACACGGTTTTTTATCCTTAGCCGCTATATTCTACTTCTTATACTATGTCTTGATTTTCAATGTTCTCCTCTACATCTACTCATGTAAAGCTGCTTTGCAACAATTAACAATTGTGAAAAGCGCTATATAAATAAAATTGAATTGAATTGAATTAAACATGGTTATCTAAATAGTACATTTAAACATGACTGTTTAAAGTTTTTAACCAGCCTTTGTATAGGAACCTATATTCATTCATTCATTCAACCCAGTACATGACAGGTTTATGCTGTGACTCTGAATTAAAAGTGAATTAAAGAATAGAAATCAAAAGAGGTTGCGTGTCTTGCCATGATGTTATACGGCTATAGGTTGCATTATAGTGGGCTCTAGATCTATTGTGTTTGGTATGTGTACCATAATTTACCAGACTTTTACCAGATCATTTGTCTTTGTTTATGATTCTGACAGTGATTGTTACTGTATTTTGCCATATGTCTTCACCGTGTCTATTCAAAGCTCAAGGGCCAACACATAACTTCTAGATTTATAAGCAGCAATAAACTACATTTTAACATTTTATAATGCCTAGTCATACTTCTGTTATTTTGATGAAAGTAACTCAAAAGTAACGCAAAAGTAGTGTAACTCATTACAGTTCAGAGACAGTAATATTGTAATGTAACTAATTACTTTCAAATGTCAGTAATTTGTAATATATAATGTATTGCACTTTGGAAGTAACTTTTTCCAACACTGCTCGTTTTGTAACAAAACTCTTCATATTTGACAAAACAATCGCGCATTAATTTGTCAATATAACAGGCTAACAGTACCGTTAGCTATAAGCTAAAGCCACATTCAGACAGCCAGCAATGTTATCGCTGGGTGTCGCCCGTCTCTTTCAATGAAGCATTTCTAAATCTGCTTGTCATAAACAAATGAGTACCATCCATGCCAGTAACTGACGAGAGAAGGATGACATGAACTCCACTGCTTTATTCTTATTGGTTGTCGCTCCCGAAATTTGCTCGACATTTGCATAAAGCTAAACTTTTCTTAACTTTCTCGCGTCGCTGGACACGCCCATACGGTTGCCAAAAGTCACTTTTGCTTGTGCTGCTGGAAGTCACCCGGTTTCCATTTAAATTAATGAGATCACGTCGCTCTGCTACACTCTAGATACACTTTATTTTAAGTAGCTTATCCCCGTGAAATAGTATGTAATTTCAATTTAATTAAGAAGCTAATTCATGTATTTAAACTGTGAACTAGTGAGTCGATTCAAACTTTGTTACAGATGGATAAGGTATGTAGATACATATGAAGTACACTTAAGTACACTCTAGATACACATTATTTTACGTAGCTTATCCCCGTGTAATATTATGTAATTTAAATGTAATTAAGAACCTATTTCATGTAATTAAACTGTGAACTAGTAAGTTGATTCAAACTACGTTACAGATGAATAAGGTATTTAGATACACATGAAGTACACTTAAGTACACTCTTGATACACTTTATTTTACGTAGCTTATCCCTGTCTAATAGTATGTAATTTAAATGTAATTAACAAGCAAATGCATGTATTTAAACTGTGAACTATGGAACTAGTAACATATGTACTTGTTATTACATAGTACTACACAAAGTACTTTCAATATGATTACATTGTAACACATATGTAACAAGACCTCTTATTACATCAGTAGTTAGCTTTGTAACAGACTCGACCTGTTACATATGTGTAACAGTTGCAGCTTATTACATGTGCATAATTACAATCTGTAAGTACATGCTGTTCCATAACTTAGTTACATATTAGGTACATTTAGTTGCATGTAATTACACCGTCTACTACTAAGTACTTAATGAGGTAATTACTCTGTATTAAGGACACCTTAAAATAAAGTGTTACCCCAAAGGGTAATATTTCAACTTCCAGATAATACAGGTAAACTAATATGCATTAATACATTATTAATTACAGCATTAGTAGTGTGTTAATTAATACTATTACTAAATAATGAGTTAATAATGATGTGCCTCAACAAGTAAAGTCACAACATAATGATATATTTGCAAACCATTAGGTAATGATTTATTAATAATTAATGACAATCACTAGAGTTTATAAAAGCTATTTATTAAACACTGTTTCCAAAAATATTGCCAAAAACACATTTCCATAACACACTACATTTAAACACAACATTAAAACATAAAAAATTATATAAAATGAAATAATACAAAAAGACGACTGATCAAAATTAGACAACACGTTCAGATACCTCACAGTTATCTGTATTAATCTGGCACCCGTGCTAATAGATAACACAAATGTACATTTTTAAGTCCAACCGTTTCAGTCTGTCAGTCGTACAAGTGAATGGTAACAAACTCTGATAGACAAAAAAACATGCACAGACAAATCCAAATTAAATCCTGCGGCTCGGACACGAAACGATCGTTTTTTTGTGAAAAACAAAACAGTATTTATAATTTTTTTACCTCTATCCATTTTTAACACGATCCAGAGCAACACGTGCATTCACTTCATCGTCTTATTCATCTTATGTTTAATGGCGGGTTGCGAAACAACTTCATAGGTGCATACCGCCCCCTACTGTAACGGGTGCACGGCATGAGGGCGCTTATAAACTATACGGGGCTTCCGATACAGTAGGTGGCAGTATGCACCTATAAAGTTGTTTCGCAACCCGCCATTAAACATGATGAATAAGACGGTGATGTGAAAAATAAACAAAACTGTGATGTGAACGCACGTGTTGCTCTGGGGTTTGTGTTGTATTAGAGGTTAAAAATTATATAAATACTGTTCGGTTTTTCACACAAACCGATCGTTTAGTGTCTTAGGACATCGATGTGTCGTCACAAGCCGCAGGGTTTAATTTGGATTTGTCTGTGCATGTTTTTTGTCTATCAGAGTTTGTTACCATCCAATTTTTACGACTGACAGACTGAAACGGTTTGACTTAAAAATGTACATTTGTGTTATTTATTAGCACAGGTGCCAGATTAACACAGATATCTGTGAGGTATCTGAACGTGTTGTCTAATTTTGATCAGTCTTCTTTTGTATTATTTCATTTTATATTATTATTTTATGTTTTAATGTTGTGTTTAAATGTAGTGTGTTATGGAAATGTGTTTTTGGCAATGTTTTTGGAAACAGTGTTTAATAAATAGATTTTATTAACTCTAGTGATGGTCATTAATTATTAATTAATCATTAGCTAATGGTTTGCAAATATATTATTATGTTGTGACTTTACTTGTTGAGGCACATCATTATTAACTAATTATTTAGTAATAGTATTAATTAACACACTACTAATGCTGTAATTAATAATGTATTATTGCATATTAGTTTACCTGTATTATAAGGCTTTGGATCATTGTGGTAATTAACAAATTAATTAACAGTATTAGTTCATAAAAGAAGTGATGATGTAATTAATCCACAATTACATATTTAATTAATAATAATTCATATATGAACTAATATATTAATCAGAGACTCTTCATTAGTTGCTGATGAGGCAATCATTAATGAATAGCTAATAAATAGCTTAGATAATCATTAGTATTACATTAGTTCAGTATTATCTGTGCATTAGTTAAGCATGAGTTCATGATTATTAGTGCACCCTTATTGTAAAGTGTTACCCTGCAAACTGCTGCTAATGTGCTGAACTGTCAGTGGGGGTCGTGGAGACAGATGTGGAAGGTGGTTGAGACAGGAGGCCCCAGTGCACCACGATCACGACCCATTGTTGGCAAGGAGGAACCAAGGGCTGTGCCTGGAACAGACACATTCGACCGCACCTTCCCGTTCCAGGTGCTGGTGACACTCGCACTTTCAGGACTGGACCATTGCAGCAAGATACACTCAAGGCAAATAGTGTAGAATGACACATACTTATATTTAAATAATTTAGAAGAATCAAGGGTAATACATGCTCCAAATGCTTTGCTTAATAAGCTTCTGAAATCTGCAATATTTACAAAAGTTTCCAGGCTGAGTTCTAGTAGAATCAAGTTTTGTGAGAAACTAAATATAAAACAAGTTGTTTCTGTGAAATAATGTGCACTAATAACATTTAGATGGACTTATTTTCTTAGTCTTCTGTACAATCTGAATCAATTTTTTTGCTAGCTTACAAAAGTGTTTCAGTCCCCTTTCATGTATTTGTTCTTTTTAAATAAATAGCATTTTACTCTATGCTACTAAGCACAGTTTTTTTCATTCAAAGTTCAGGTATAATGTAGACAACTATTTGTCATTGAAATGTAAAAAGTAAAATGAACATCCATGTCAGAATCTATGATTTGCAACAACACACATGGTCAAAACCTTTATATAAACTGAACTGATAATTGCAGTTTTTTCGAACACCCTTTTACTCAAATTATTATATTTCAGATAAAACAGCATGTAAAATCAAAAGGAACTGTGGTTGGCTGCTTTACAGTCGAAATCTTACAGTCTGTATGGGTGGTTTTTGGCAGAACAAGCTGTTAGCTGTGCAGAAAATGTTGTGTGGTTATGTGAGAGTGCAAAAAGCTTAATATTAGATATTTGACAGAACCCCAGCAGTATTAACTGAAAAGCAGTTATTCAGTTCATTTTGACACATGAGCCTAGGTAACATCACATATTATAACCAGGTGTGTCTCTGTTCGCTGATATTATCACAGTGGTGTAATTAATGAAGCCAAACGCTATTCATTTTTCCCCTTACATCAGATATATCACCTTCCAAGTTTCAAGTTTTAAATTTTATTTATATAGCGCTATTTTACATACTGAACACTCCCACACAAGTATAACAGCAATCACACTCTACATGGAATGCAATCATACTCTATAATTGTTAGATTATAGTGCAGGCCTACCTCCTATTGATTTATCACACACATCAAGAGTTTAAACAAATGGCCATTGTTATCTTGATAATATTAGCTGTTGTTCATAAATAATTTTAAAATCAATACACTCCAAGAAATTATGTGTTTAATTTTGTGTTCAAATAAATAAAAGGGGCAACACACCATGTGTTAAAACAACACAAAATGTGTTGTTGCAATAATAACACAGAGATGTGTCCAGTTAGGGAAAACACAATAAATGTGTTGTCCTTAACTAGACACAAAATGTGTTGTTTTAACACAACCTCATAAAAGTGTTTGAGCTACAAGTATCTTAAGTAACAAGCTACAAGTTGATCTTAGTCACTTGTGAAGATGAGCCTGGTCTAAAAACTAACCACCAACTCTACTACACACATTATCTCAGTAATAAAGTCAAGATGACTGCTTACTCTTTACAAGTCAGAACAATGGATATAAAGTCAGCGGGGTTACAGTGGAGTTGTAAACACAAGTCATATGGAGCTCTTTTATGTTGCTTTTTGTCCTTTTTTGGGCTTAGTGACCAAGTCCTGATTAACTTTCAGTGCTGCAGACACAATAGGTGCAATACAGCCCCGAAACAGAACAGTACACTTCATCTGTGTTAGAAAACAACACACTCCACCTTTGTATAACTTTGTGTTGCTTCTTTGAGAGTGTGTGTCTGTTTCTGGCTGTATGCATGTACTGAGGGGTCAGGGAAGACAATGGCTTATCTGTGGATCCTGTGAGAGAATACCACATGCGGTGGAGACACTCTGATAGAACAGGGAAACGAGTGTGTTTGCGGCCAGTGTGGTGCACCCACAATGGGATCTAGAACCCTGTCTTCCACCTTTATTGTGTGCCTCGGTTCACCCTAAGCTTAGTTTTCCTTCCCTGAAAGTGACAGTCCAGACAATCACATTCTTTGTGCTAATTCTTAACACCCTATGGGCACCACAACTGTATTCAGGGTACTGTGTGTATTCATTCATAATATTGTTTCATATCATAAATGAGCTATAGACAGTCTTAGCTTTTAAGCTTCCAAAACATGTACTATGTTTCTCTCAAAAGCATTTAAAACTGGAGATCGATAATACCCAAAGGGCATATTGGGTAATCAGTTTTTATTGCTTGTGTGTGTAAGTGTATGTGCGCACAGAAGGGGCGGAGTCAACACATTGCCTGCTGGACTGTCATGTTCGCACCCGCAGAAGCCTATTATTACAGTTGTCATCTTGCCACCTCCGCATTAATCCCACAAGTCCTGACAGAGACCCACATACACCTGGAGAACCAAACATCCTGTTCCCAGCCTGGCCGCACACAAATTTGGCACCCCCATTGACAAGCTGTTATTCAAGCTCTCCCTCCTGGCAAACCACAAAAGTTTTTCTGCGTTTAAATTTCTTTTCATTGTTATTGTTCTTCGTGTCTGTGCAGTGCCATGGTACGAGAGTTCCTGGTGCCAACTACCACAGGTGCTGCTCCCGTGGGCCAGGAGTAAGCAAGAGAGAGAAAGTAAGAAGGGGGGAGAGAGAGTGAAGTAACAGCAAATATAGAGTGAGCAAGTATTGACACTAGCTTGTGTAAACATTTAACGCCTAAAGACCTCAGAGCACAATCTGAATCTTCCTGTATTATTCACTGCAGTTGACATATTTACAGCTTTTCATCTTTAGGAAAATATGCCTATTGTTAGTCTGTCTTTTGACTACACCCAACATTACCACACATCAATCAAGACATCCTGTTCTACGGTGAATCTGAACAGAAGACTGGAAGAAGGAAAGGCTTTAAATGTTTGACATACCTTAATTTCTCAACTGAGAGATTGATATACAGAACATAATATACTCACTGGAAAACTAATTTTGTAGATACTCTATTTTGTTAATCAAATAAAGTTTGTTTTTGTGTTTTGTAGATTTAACTCATAATCCAGTGTTCACATCAGAAGTGGGTTTTTCACAATGCACTCAACCCTATCTGTTTTACCTGCATATTGGGGTAATTTTTTTGTACTGTAGTGAGGATGTTTCCAGTACAGCAAAAAGCATTGCCATGTAAGAATGTTGAACAGGTTGTTTAACAGACAATTAATCAACAGCAATGAAAACTAAAATAGATATTAAAAACAAATCAGTGACTCAGTAAACATCCATGCCACTAATGTCATTTGGGAAACTGAGATTTGGGTATATACGTTCAGTGATCAGTTCAAAGCTCCATTTCATTTTTAACCTGGTATAAGCATGCATCTCAAATTAATTTCATGTGAGACAGTTAAGACCTTCGATCACACACAATATAACTTTTACAGCAGGGCCATTATACGTCATCAAAAGTGGTTCCCTTTCAGTCGGTCACTACGACGTCACGTCGTGACCGACGAATTGGGAACTCGCTTAGAGAGACCAATCTGCTTCGAATACTACTAAAACGCCAATGAACTTGGCATTGAGATATTTTCATAATGCTGGCGCCGCCCCGCCAGGTGCGTATATAAGCAGCAGGTGCAAATAGGGAAATTAGCTTTTATTCGC
Source organism: Paramisgurnus dabryanus (assembly GCF_030506205.2). Lineage (NCBI taxonomy): Eukaryota > Metazoa > Chordata > Actinopteri > Cypriniformes > Cobitidae > Paramisgurnus > Paramisgurnus dabryanus. The sequence goes on from NC_133339.1 coordinate 49,246,745, forward strand.
TTCGAAAGCCTGCAGTATCTGCTACTGAGAAGCTACTCTACTCTGTTGGGATCTGATTGCTGAAGTTGGTTGTACTAGCAGTACCACAGCGGACGCTTCGCTTATTCCACGGCTCTACATCTGTTTGTTGTTTTTGAGTTTAGTGTGTGCGTTGCCTTTCCCTGTGCGCTCATCAACTAAGCATCTGAGTGAATTTCCCTAAAAGAGTGATACGAGAGAGCTTTGTGCCTTGTTAAAGGCAGCCACTCTCTCGTATATCCGGACATCAGCGTCCTTTTCAGGATGGCTTTTCGTCCGTGCGATCTTGGGTGCGGCAAATACATGGGTCCGAAGGACGGTCACGAGCGTTGTCTTTCGTGTTTGGGCATCGAGCACGCAGAGGCAGCGTTCGCTGGGGGTAAGTGTTCTCACTGCGAGAGCATGTCCCTTGTGGATTTGCGCAGACGGTTGTCTTTCCTCCGGGAAAAGCGCAACCCTCGTCATGCGAGTGCTGAACGCCGCCACGGTGCGGCTGTGAAGCTCTCAAAGGACGACCTGCGCATCACTGTGCTGAGCCGAGCGGGGGATTCGTCCTCAGGCTCTCAGCCTCCTCATCCACAGCCGGTTGATGTGCCGATGGAGACTTCAGCGTCGTGTTCTACGATGTCTCTAGAATCCATCGTGCCGCCCTCCGGGTCCACCGACGCCGCAGCATCCGAGGGTGGGCCTCCTCCCCCTGACGTGGACCCCGACGCCCTTCCTCCCTCTGGTCGGGTTGGGACGCCGGAGTTCGATCCAGAGATGGTGGCCGTGCTCGCTCGAGCGGCGGAGACCGTAGGGTTAGAGTGGGTTCCCCCCCCTCAGCCCGAACCGTCCCGCCTGGATGATTGGTTCTTTGGAGCTGCCCGGGTTTCACAACCCTCTCCACCGGTGCCTTTCTTCCCCGAGGTGCACGAGGAGCTGACTAGAACCTGGAAGTCGCCGTTTTCCACGAGATTACGGCCGTTTCAGCCCTCCCCCCTCACCTCCCTCACCAGCGGAGCCGCTAAGGGTTATACGGGGATCCCTCCCGTGGAGCGTGCTGTCGCGATGCAACTGTGTCCGGCACACGCTCCCTCTTGGAAGGACCGCCCAACCCTCCCCTCTCGTGCCTGCAGACAGTCCTCCGGTTTAACGGGCGCTGCCCACCAGGCATGTGGAGAGGCGGCTTCAGCCCTGCACGCAATGGCGTTGCTGCAGGTTCATCAAGCGAAGGCCTTGAGGGATCTGCACGAGGGAGGACACGACTCGCCTGTCCTTTCGGAGCTCCGGGCTGCCACTGATCTGGCTCTTCGCGCTACGAAGGTGACAGCGCAGGCGATTGGTCGTGCCATGTCCACGATGGTGGTCCAGGAACGCCACTTATGGCTATGTCTGGCGGACATGTCGGATGCGGAGAAGAAAAAGTTCTTAGACGCTCCCGTGTCCCAGGCTGGTCTCTTCGGTGAGTCGGTGGAGTCTTTTGCCCAGCAGTTCTCCGCCGCCCAGAAGCAGACGGAGGCGATCGCTCAGATCATGCCCCGGCGCAAGCGACCTGCATCTCGCCCTCCAGCGCCGGCGGCCCCGTCTGCTCCTCGCCGAGGGCGCCCTGCGGCGGCTGCCTCCACCCCCCCCACTAGAACATCTTCCAGGCCACGGAGGGGGAACAGCCGTCGGCAGCCCGCCCCGCCCGCCCCACCCGCTTCCCGTGGTAGACGGAAATCGAAGCGGCCCTGAGACGGGCGACCTGGATTCGGATGGGATCACTCTACGGGAGACGGTGATGGCATCGCTCCCTCCACCGGTAGAGGGCCGGGTGGAGAATCTTTGGTTTCGCTTTGTTCTGTTCCGCCGGCTTCTCAGCCGGCACCCACAAAGCCACAAAAAGAGTGCATTCCTATTCCTTCTCCAGGTCTCCAGAGGATCGAGAGAGATGTGAGCGGGCATTTACGTGCTCTTCCTCCCTCTCCTCTATCGCCAGCGGGTGTCCTGAGGAGTTCCAGCTCTCCGCTGAGGAGACGGGACCACCAGCACCCTCCTCGGAGTCTGTGCTCTCCGCTGAGGAGACCAGACGACCGTCACCCTCAGCGGGCTCAGGTCAGTGTCACACACACATACTGTAGATGCTTATGCTGTCACAGCAGACGCACCGGCAGTCCCACCTGTCTCGCTTCGCTGCCCCACCGCGGGTACTTCGGTAGTGTCGTTAATTCTCCTCGTACGGTGCCTGGGTGCTTGGCTTCAGTTCCCAGCCCGTTTCGTTGGGTTTTACGCACAATCCGCCTCGGTTTCAAGATCCGGCACACCCCAAAATTCTCGGGCTTTCATTTCACTGTGGTGAAAGCGCCCGATGCACATGTACTGCGTGCAAAGGTCGATGTCCTGTTGGCGAAGGATGTATCGAGCCGGTCCCTCTTACCGAGATGATGATGATGATAGGGTTTTTCCAGCCTTTATCTCATAGTACCCAAAATACGCGGCGGGTTACGATCGATTTGATTTACGCACCGGCTCTACAAAGGGGTTCTTTTGGACGATAACGCCGAGGCTCGTATTTCAATATTCAGATCGTTTGCAGCCTTAGACCTGTAAGACGTGTACTTTATGTGTCCATCTCCCCTCGCTTTAGACCGTTTTTCGCTCTGCGTCGTGGGGTGGGCATATTAATACTAAGTACATCATTCGAGCTGTTCGTCACGGCTTTAAAATATCAGAGAGAGGGTTGTTCGCATTCTGCTTTTATGTACGTCGACTTATAATAGCCCGTTCTTGGCAGACGTGCGCGAACACAGAGTTAATGCTTCGGCATCTCGCTCGTTTATGTCTTCAGGTCGACTGGGAAAGAGTCCTTTGCCCCGTGCAGAGGATCCTTTTTCTCAGTATGGAAACTAGACTCGATCGACTAAATGGCGTGTTTTACAAGAGCGCGCAACCAGTCAGTTCTGACTTGCCTCGGTTTAATTCGAGGGAAGTACGCGGTCCCTCTGAAACAATTTCAGTAGCTCCTGGACATATGACAGCATGCTGCGGCTGTGACACCGCCCGAGCTGCTTCATATGAGACCGCTTCAGCGTTGGCTTACGATCGAGTCTCGAGGAGAGCGTGGCGCACCGGCATACACCGTGTAAACATTACACCTGCGTGTCATTCCAACTTCCCCGTGGTAGACCCGGCATTTCCGATAGACAATGCCCCCTGAAAGGTCTCCTGGCATTCTGTAGCATGTATGCCCTTAGCACGGGATGATCGCCACGTATGACGGGCTTGCAGTCTCAGGGGTGTGCATAGCACCCCAACTGCCGCGAGCGGTGCGCTGTATATCTGGGACTTGTACGCTCCGCTATGGAGATGCGAGGGAAGGATGTATTAGCCGACACCAATAACTTTGCGACTGTTGCGTTATTTACCGTTAAGGCGGTTTTGCGCTCTCGTCATCTGTCGCATCTCGCTCGTCATCTCCTCCTTTGGAGTCAGAAGCATCTGAGGTCCCTTCGTGCCATTCACATTCCGGGCTCGCTCAATACAGCAGCGGACGCGCTTCTCGAGCTGCGCGCCCCGGCGAATGGCGACTCCACCCCCAGACGGTCCAGCTAATTTGAAGTTCGGTTGTGCGTAGATAGATCTGTTTGCGTCGCCGGACGATACCCACTGTCGCCTATTTTATTCACTCACCGAGGGCAGCCTCGGCGTGGATGCGTTGGCACACAGCTGGCCTCGGGGGATGCGCAAATACGCATTCCTTCCAGTGAGCTTAATCGCACAGACACTGTGCAAAGTCAGGCAGGACGAGGAGAGCCTTTTATTAATCGTCCGTACTGGACGACTGGGAATTGGTTTTTCATAGTTAATGCTCCTCGCGACAGCCCTCCCTGGCGGATTCCCCTGAGGAAGGACTTTCTTTCTTAGGAAGGGGCACATTGGCACTCGCGCCCCGACCCGTGGGATCTCCATGTATGGTCGTTGAGCGCGCGCAAGGTTTAGGTGATTTATCGCAAACGGTATCTAACACCATCGACGCGGTTCGAGCACCGTCCACAAGACGGGCTTACGCGCTTAATGAAACCTTTTTCGTCACCTGGTGCTCTTTGCAATGCGAGGACCCCAGAGAATGCCCCATTAACATTGTGCTTTATATCTTCAACATAGGTTAGATGGTAGGCTGTCCCTTCGCCATTAAAGTTGATATCGCCGCTATTTCTGCTCGTCACTCACTCACTTATCAACGGCAGATCAGTTGGCCAGCATGATTTGGTTATTACACTATAAGAGGCGCTCGCAGGCTAAACCCCTCGCGCCCTCCTTCTATTCCTCCTTGGGACCTGTCCATGGTGCTGAAAGCCCTTCAGGCCCCCCGTTCGAGCCTTTGCAGTCTGCGAGTCTGAAGCTTTTATCAATGAAAGCTCTGACCCTGCTAGCTTTGGCCTCAGTGAAGAGAGTAGGGGATTTACATGCATTCTCTGTTGACGACTCGTGCCTTCAGTTTGGTCCTGCTGCCTCAAGCGTAACATTGAGGCCCAGACCAGGCTACGTGCCCAAAGTTCCCACCACTCCTTTCAGAGATAAGGTGGTGAGCTTGCAAGCGCTGCCCCCGGAGGACGCAGACCCAACCATGGCTTTGTTGTGCCCCGTACGCGCACTGCGACTCTACGTGGCTCGCACGCAAAGCCTCAGGACCTCAGACCAGCTCTTTGTTTGTTATGGTGGCCAGCAGAAAGGGAAAGCTGTCACTAAGCAGAGGATGTCTCATTGGATAGTTGATACTATCGCCCTGGCTTATAATCTTCAGGGTATTCCTTGCCCCTTTAATTTGAGAGCGCACTCCACACGGAGCGTTGCCTCATCTTGGGCTCTAGCTCGTGGTTCCTCGCTAACAGACATCTGTAGAGCTGCTGGTTGGGCGACACCTAATACGTTCATTAGATTTTACAGTGTTCGTATTGAGCCTGTATCCTCTCGTGTTCTTTCCTCACCAGGGGGAGCACGGAGAACAGTCTCACAGGTCGGCTTGCAGCCTCCATCTGATGCTTCATAACTGTGTCAGTATGGAAGGCCTTCAGAACAAAAATGCGTAATGGTTTGAATTGTTCTTCCTCCGCTGCCTTGGCAGCCTTTGTTGCGGAGCATTGGCTGTCAGCCTTCACTAGCTGCATCCTCGCGAACCTACGTGTTGGCTCGGGCTCCACATTGTGTCCCACCGGGTTCCTTTGTGAGTATTTTTCCGTGGGGTTAATCCTACTAGCCCACGTTTCCCTTAGCAGAGCACTGCTTTGCTTACACAGCCACGGCTGTCATTTTACCTCAACTACGGTTGACTTTCGCCCACCATTAACCCTTAAGACGGGTGGTGGCTTCCGCAGCGTTCCTATCCCGCTCAGGTAGGGCGCTTCCCAGTCGCTGGCACTTCTGTGGGGTTAAAGGAACATCTAGTGCCCGGCCTTCTGCCTTAAAACCTAATTCTCCTTATCCTTAAGTGGAACCGGAGGGCTTTACGCAGACACTGGAAGAGGTCAGCCCCTAGTGGCGTTTTGGTAGGGATTCCCAATTCGTCGGTCACGACGTGACGTCGTAGTGACCGACTGAAAGGGAACGTCTCGGTTACGGATGTAACCCTCGTTCCCTGAAGGAGGGAACGGAGACGTCACGTCCCGTCGCCACTGGTGCTGCCACCTGCTGTTACGGCCGGTCACACTTTCCGGCTTTCTCAGCGAATAAGAAGCTAATTTCCCTATTTGCACCTGCTGCTTATATACGCACCTGGCGGGGCGGCGCCAGCATTATGCAAATATCTCAATGCCAAGTTCATTGGCGTTTTAGTAGTATTCGAAGCAGATTGGTCTCTCTAAGCGAGTTCCCAATTCGTCGGTCACGACGTGACGTCTCCGTTCCCTCCTTCAGGGAACGAGGGTTACATCCGTAACCGAGACGTTCACATCCATGATTTAGGAGAACTGCAGCAAACCATACTTTGTACCACCATGGAAATCAAGCATGCTTTACAGGTACACAAAAAGGAGTACAAAAACTGTTCACATACATCATCCAAACCAACTGAACTCTGAAGTAAAACAAAGATGTGTGAGCACCAAACAATTGCAGGAAATAAATGACAGAATTTGTTCTAGATCATATACTGTATGTACTGCCACATTCAAGCGCAGCCCCATCCAGCTACATTAAGCACCATGACAACATGCTTTCAAAAGCAAATCTCACTTTAATGCAACACTGCAAACCATGTATGTTCACTGGAACAATGCTTACCACAGAAACTGCAGCCAAAGCTAATTCCGTCCTGACCTTAGTGTTTAAACCAGCTAGCTAACACAGACACAGACATGTCTTAAACCTCTTTGTGACTTATCTGATCTCAGGTGAGTCATGATGAGAGCACAATTCATGCATATTATGGGGGAGAAATATTTTTGGAAGCCCTTGCCATCTAAGTTTAGGTAATTACTACAGGGAAAGAAACCTTAAATTAATGTGTATACTACTGAGAAAAAAATTGCAGCAAATATGTATTACAAAGAAAAAGCCTGGAGTAGGTGTGTACAGTATATCAGAGAAAGAAATTGAGCTGGTCCGAATACCAATTTTTGAGCTTCAAAGCTTCGGTAGTAATCAACACCAAATATTTAAAGCTTCGGAGGGAGGGGGCTGGACGTATTCTTATCTCTATTAAAGGCAGGAATCTCTCTGTGTCTGTCTGTTTGCATATTTATTATGTCGAGAACAGTTCATTATTTCAAGCGTGATGGGACACTTTTTTCGTCAAACAAATAAAGAAGATATTTTTTGCAAAAACCTCAGTGTTTTGTCAAACTTCTGGGTTACATCCAGCTTGTTACTTAAGATGCGTGTCATGCAATATCCACTTCTCGCCGCATGGTTGTAGTTTTTTTACTTAATACTACAATAAATATGTGAAGAAGAACCACCGGAAGAGTTTGACATTTTGAGCTTTTCGTCCTGAGTTGTTTATATTTTACAGCAACTGTTTAAAATTTTTTGTCATTTTCAACCGGTTGTTGTGCTTCCGCTAGACTCGGGGGACAGCTGAAAGGTATGGTTGACACCATTTCATTGAACCCGAAGAAGGAGAAGGTATTTAAATTAACCGCAGAAATTTGGTAGTGACGTTGTGATGGTAGATTAGCGAACCTCCTCTCAGAACATCAGAAAAAGCATTGTTCTAAAAACCATGGGTCTGAGTCTGAATATGACAAACTAATTCCAACTAAATCAGTAAATGTTTATAATTTAATTTGAAAGAACTAACTAAGTTCTACTGTCTGTTAAAAGTTGATGCATATATCTCATGAAATTAGAAAGTTACAAGCGAAACCATATGAATAAGCAACATTTTCGGTCACACACCTACCATTGACATCCATATATAACTTTTTCCTCTGATTTCTAATATTAAAAATATCATCTCAATCCTCAATACATTTTTACAATCCAGGTATCTTTGTAAATGGTAATGTCTACTCTGTCTACTCATATGATCAATTTTGAGCTTTGTTTTTTTTTTTATTTGTCATCATACCTACATATAATGCAAGTCAACGAATTCACCAATTTGAGAGCTAAAAAGCAGATATATCAAATACAAAAGTAATCCCCATAACTTCTGGTGACATATTGACATCTTGTGAAGTCGATAATTTTTTAAGAAATTGAGCGTTATTTACAACACTATTAGCGTAAATGCAGAGCCAATGCCAACAGCATCTGGCCAAACATGAGCATGATCTTTTTTGTTTGGTGGCTAAAGGCAAACCAGTTTCTGCCCCCCCTATAGAGTGGGGGTGTAAGGCGCACTTCCTGCTTAGCAGAGGCACAGGCTGAATCCGAAATCGCATACTTACTGTGTAGGTACTGAATTTCACTGGGTACCTACTTAACGTGCGCTAAGGCAGTATGTACGTTCGCGTTAAGTATGTACAGCATTCGCCATGTTGACGTTATCATGTGACATATGACGTAGTAGACTTGTTCGAGTTCATGCGGAACCACAAGATCCGACAGGACATTGACATCACAATACCGCGAGAGCAACTCGAAATCAGACTTCTCCGTATGATTTCTGGAATCGCTCTCACGGTACGTTGATGTCATCCAGCTGTTGGTTCTTACAGCGGTGCATAAACTCGAACAAACCTAATAACAGACATAAAAACGTATGCGTGTGTATGAGGGACAGGTGCACTAACACCTGATTGCATCAGTAACTTGATTTGTAACAGTGTTACAGATATATTAAACATTATTTTGTAGGGGACAAAATAAGTAAAACAAGCAGATTGTAATTAAATATCTATTGTCAGATAACAGCTGTCATTGAATACAAACTAGACAATGCAGGCAACGTGATTATATACATTTTAGTGAAGCAATCTCTTGTATTTACTTAAAACGACAGGAAACATGAATAAAAAATGAATGAATAAAACCATCACAATAAATGAAAACGTATTGAAGTGAATCCCATATGAAACAAAACTTTATTTAAATGTACTTTTCTAACAAACCATCACATATTTACTGTCAGCTCAACACAGCTGTGACAATTCTACAGCTTTATTTTCATGAATCAGCTGAGCACATTAATTGTGGTATATCCAGGGTCTGTCTGCGTGAAGTCAGGGTGCTGAGGAACAGTCCTGTGTAAAGTATCAAAATCACCCGATTGGTTGGTCTCTGGTCGATTGCTTTGCTTTCCCGTGGCATCATGGGAAAGCTGGGCTAGAAGTGTCCATCCGATGCACGCTTCAGAATCGGGGCGGACTCAGTAGGGCATCCGGGGATTTCTCGCTTACTGATTTTATGGATACTGAGGATTCGGACGTACTACTCTGTTCACGTGCTGTTTCCCTTACTACATTTTCAGTAAGTAGGTGGTTTCGGACAATACTTAAGTACACGTGCCTCTGAATCTCGCGAGAAATAGTCCAAAATCCCGCTAATTCTCGCCTACCCTTTTACGTATACTGAGGTTTCGGACATACTATTCGTTCGCCTACTGCTTTTTGCCTACTACATAGTATGGCAGTATGCGGTTTCGGATTCAGCCACTGCGTTTACAATAATAATGTTGTAAAAAAAAGAATCTCAAAATTGAAAATCGATTGTTAACCCACTGAATATTCAAATGTTCTGGTCCAGCCCTAGAAAGAAACCTGCAGTATGTACTACATAGAAAGACCCTGCAGGATATCTACATACAGTCTTGTTCAAAATAATAGCAGTACAATGTGACTAACCAGAATAATCAAGGTTTTTAGTATATTTTTTATTGCTACGTGGCAAACAAGTTACCAGTAAGTTCAGTAGATTCTCAGAAAACAAACGAGACCCAGCATTCATGATATGCACGCTCTTAAGGCTGTGCAATTGGGCAATTAGTTGAAAGGGGTGTGTTCAAAAAAATAGCAGTGTCTACCTTTGACTGTACAAACTCAAAACTATTTTGTACAAACATTTTTTTTTCTGGGATTTAGCAATCCTGTGAATCACTAAACTAATATTTATTTGTATGACCACAGTTTTTTAAAACTGCTTGACATCTGTGTGGCATGGAGTCAACCAACTTGTGGCACCTCTCAGCTGTTATTCCACTCCATGATTCTTTAACAATTCATTCACATTTCTTGGTTTTGCTTCAGAAACAGCATTTTTTATATCACCCCACAAGTTCTCAATTGGATTAAGGTCTGGAGATTGGGCTGGCCACTCCATAACATTAATTTTGTTGGTTTGGAACCAAGACTTTTGCCCGTTTACTAGTGTGTTTTGGGTCATTGTCTTGAAACAACCATTTCAAGGGCATGTCCTCTTCAGCATAGGGCAACATGACCTCTTCAAGTATTTTAACATATGCAAACTGATCCATGATCCCTGGTATGCGATAAATAGGCCCAACACCATAGTAGGAGAAACATGCCCATATCATGCTCCATGCTTCACTGTCTTCACTGTGTACTGTGGCTTGAATTCAGAGTTTGGGGGTCGTCTCACAAACTGCCTGTGGCCCTTGGACCCAAAAAGAAAAATTTTACTCTCATCAGTCCACAAAATGTTCCTCCATTTCTCTTTAGGCCAGTTGATGTGTTCTTTGGCAAATTGTAACCTCTTCTGCACATGCCTTTTTTTAACAGAGGGACTTTGCGGGGGATTCTTGAAAATAGATTAGCTTCACACAGACGTCTTCTAACTGTCACAGTACTTACAGGTAACTCCAGACTGTCTTTGATCATCCTGGAGGTGATCATTGGCTGAGCCTTTGCCATTCTGGTTATTCATTTATCCATTTTGATGGTTGTCTTCCGTTTTCTTCCACGTCTCTCTGGTTTTGCTCTCGATTTTAAGGCATTGGAGAGCATTTTAGCTGAACAGCCTATCATTTTTTGCACCTCTTTATAGGTTTTCCCCTCTCCAATCAACGTTTTAATCCAATTACGCTGTTCTTCTGAACAATGTCTTGAACGACCCATTTTCCTCAGCTTTCAAATGCATGTTCAACAAGTGTTGGCTTCATCCTTAAATAGGGGCCACCTGATTCACACCTGTTTCTTCACAAAATTGATGACCTCAGTGATTGAATGCCACACTGCTATTTTTTTGAACACACCCCTTTCAACTAATTCAACTAATTGCCCAATTGCACAGCCTTAAGAGCGTGCATATCATGAATGCTGGGTCTCATTTGTTTTCTGAGAATCTACTGAACCTACTGGTAACTTGTTTGCCACGTAGCAATAAAAAAATATACTAAAAACCTTGATTATTCTGGTTAGTCACATTGTACTGCTATTATTTTGAACAAGACTGTACCTGCCAACTTTAAAAAAAGAAAAACTTGAAGTGAGATTTTGTCAGGGGTGATAAAAATTATGCCACGCACACAGCCAAACAAGTTGGTGGCACAGATATCAGGGAATTGTTATTAATTTGAGGTTGTACCCTGCATTCTGGTGGTTTGTTGGGAGGCCCAAAACTGTTGATAGGGACAGCCTACTGGAGTTTTACAATATTGATTACATTCTGTGAGGCAGACATAGCTAAAGGTCCACCCCAAGGAAATTTTGGATTAAGTAGATGTGATTTTTTGCATTGGTCTCCTAAAGATGTGTAGTACCTGAACTTATTCTGATTCATGTTTGGCATCATGACTTGTTGGGCCTTCTAGACTTGAGCATAACATTCAACCAGAAACTATTGTTGTGCCTAAATGACTGCCTATGTACCATAATAAACCCTTATTTACGATTTGACCTAGGTAGGTTGATTGATTTTTTTTATTAGAATGGTAAGAGTTAGGTCAGCTAAGTTGACAACATTTACTATACTAAATGTTCACAGACACACGCACAAATAAATAATTTCTTTCAAGATTTAAAATATTAAGACTGAGTACTAAATTGGACGACTTTTCATTGTTTCATACTTATGGCAAGATTTACTAAATGGGGCAAATAAGCCCCAAAAAGGCACAGATGGGAGTGGTAATATCTGCAGGTTATTTACTAAAAATGCGCAAAATTAAATAACACAGGCGCAACAGCTGATTTCCATAATGACCAACAATGACCAAGAGCAGCGCAAATTAGTTCAGGGTCACAAATAAGCAGAGATGATGCTCCTGCTGATGAGCTTGAAAATGTGGGGTAAAATCCCAGCTAACGAAGCCATGGTACACTGAAAAGAACTGGAAGACAAAGCAATGAAGGTTTACAAGAACAGAAAATATTTTTGAATAATATGCTCCTCAGACATTCAAACTACACTGTTACATGTTAAAAAATACTCTGCTCTCTGATGTCTCTCTTATCAGCAACAATTGCAGCTATTTCAAGCTCAAAATGACATGCTTATTCAGCATTAAATAATGGCTCAAATACCAGGGGCCCGTTTCAGAAAGGAGGTTAAGTGCAAACTTGGAGTATGTTAACCCTAAAATGAGGGAAACTGGGTTTTCTGTTTCAAAATTGGAGGTATGTTAAACACAAAACAGCAGGTATGTCAAGCCTGTTTCAGATGGAGAGGTAACTTAAACTTAAACTCTGTTTCCAGGGTAACTTACTCTACTAACCTAACCTGGTCGGGAGCAGGTTTTATCCTGTAAACTCAGAGTTTCTTGTGGTCTCCTCCCTATTTTTAAAGGAGTAGCAGTGTTTAACTACCGTGTTCAGTAAATTCATTCATTGTGCATATTTCTATTACATACACTGTTAATCATTATTTTGTCTATTATTTTGTAAGTTATAATAAAATTGCCAGTGCAAGTCATTTTCCACTTTATAGGGGGTCTTCAACCTTTTTGTGAGCAAGGGCTACCAAAATGGATAAAACAATCTAGAGGGCTACTTTTTTGATGTAGTCTACTCATAACTTTTTGTTTTACTTGATTTTATTTTATTTTACTTGTTAATATGTTTTATCATTGTTTACATGTAAACATACTTAAAAAAGCCAAGCTAATATAAATTTTTTTAATAAATATTAAAATTGAGGCTATTAATAGAATGTGCTTTGGCGAGCACCTCGCAGACTTCGCAGGCACCACGTTGGAGACCACTGCTGTAGATGACAGTGTTGCATTCATTTGTATGGAGTTACATTTATGTTGGGAGAGGATTATGAGACCCAGAATGGATTTTTGTCATATCCACATGCATTAACTTGAGCAGAATCAATTTTATTTGCATTAATACAGTATATATTTGATATATTTAAGCTATCAACCTTTGTGTCCATCCTCTTAGATCCAAACAGTTGCCTTTACGCTTATTACAAATTCACTCATGATTCTGTTTGACGACCTGGGTTCGAAAACCAGCTCAGTGTACTTTAATTTTATTTATGTCAAACGATTGTAAAGTATGGTAGCCTTTTATGTCAAAGTATAATTCCTAATTAGATTTTTATCTGCTGTCATGTTCCTTTTGTCCATGGTATTGCATATGCATGAAAATTTATATAAGGCTTAATAAATTGTGCTCAGTTTATTTACATCTGTTATTTTTGAAAAATTTGTGTTGAAAAATTAAATGTATGCATTGACTCAAGTAGCAATTTTCCACAACAACTTTTTTTTTTTAAATATGCTCGTAGTAGCATATATACTTAAAAACTATTATATATATATATATATATATATATATATATATATATATATATATATATATATATATATATATATATATATATATATATATATATATATATATATACTTGTAGCAGTAATTTCAGTGTTAGTAATGAAATATATCCGGACCTTTTTGTCACGGGCTGTTGCCATGGTAAATTGTAATATCGGAGCTCCTTTGGAATAAATTTCCTGCCTAATGTATTGAGGTCATGGATCAAAAAATAATATGCGTGAATGAAAATATAATAAGCGCAAATTTGATCTTAAAACAGAATTTAAATTAAATTGTACAAAACTGAAAAACGAATGCAAAGTTATCCAAATTGCATACAAAATTACATTTTTTTTTGTTTATATTACTCCTTTATTTCTTCTCTCTAATATTTTCTGTTCATATTTATTTGTTTTGTATGCTTGTGCTATTTTTTCTCTCGCTCTTATTTCCACACTCTGCGCTTGCTTTTCCAAAAGTTGCCGTTAGAGTTTCATGCAAATCAGGGCGGACTTAAGGGTCACCATTGGTCTGCTAGTTGTAGATTGACAGCACCTTTAGCCAATCAGTTGAAGAGGAAGTTGACGTCACTCCAGTGCGACTCCTGGCTGCATAAGGCTTGTTTGAGATGAGCAAATTCTGCGCAGAATCGATCACCGGTGATCAGCGCAAGATGCATTCCGGTTAGAAAAGTGTCTGACTTACGTCCGACTTGCTCTGATGTCACGCTGACGTGTACAAAATAACTCTCGCGATGGAGAGGCGGGCTCGTCGGATTCTACAGCCGAGCGCAGTTGCTCTCCACCGACTGCGTTGACGAAAAGCATGATGGGAAAAGACTTGCTGACGACACAGCTTAATGCTCATTTGCCCGGGAATGTCAGCTGATGACTTTTTAATTCTAAAAACTACACTTCCTGTAGTAGTTTTTATATTTATTCAACTTGTTCTTGACTTATGACATTTATATTATTAATAAATTCCTTTAAACTTTTGTATTGGTGTTGTATTATTTGTACTGTGTGCTGTTTATATTTCACACAGAAACTAATTTGCATTACGCCTAGACTTAGATTACATCCCAACCTTTACTAAGAAGCCTTTTCCAATAATGAACAGTTCAGCTTTGTGATTCTCCTTATAAACATCTTAATGTAAATGCATTTGTTGGTATTTCAGTTGCATCTATTTAATCCGCGATAAAATACGCGAACGCGATCTCTTCCATTGCTGACGTTTGCAGTCAACAACACAGCGAGATTCATGAATCGTCCGGCTTGCCTACACTTTTTTCACTCCTCCCCTCACTGCAGCCGGCTACTCTCGCCTATATTTCAGGCAAGGCAAGCTGCATCTCAAACAAGCCTATAGTCTTGCAGGAGAGGTTGGATAACCGTCAGCTGGCAAATATTAGACAATTAAATATAATTAAACAAAATATTCTTAGTGTTTGACAGAAATACACTTATGTCTGTTGTAAGTACTCTTTGTCAGTTCTTTAAGATAATGTGTCATCCAAGTAAATGAAAGTCTGTTAACACGAATCCTTTTAGCTAGTTTAAGGCTAAAATTAATTACACACATTGGCTTTACACATTCTATGCTCAGTATACTATAATGATAAAGTGATAATAGTTAAGTTATATGCAAACGTATACAGTATAAAACTAAAAATATTACGATGTCATATGCATTCAGACCTTTCATAGATGGCTGTCTGCTTTTTAGGACAAATACATTTATGAAATTACCATTGGTAGACTTCAGCCAAGTTGTACATCTGAACGATCTTGACAAAAAAAAACATATAGGAAACGGCCTGAATATCAGTGTGGTGCTTCAGGTTTTTATTTTGAATAAAAGTACAGTAGATATAACATGTTATAAAAGGAAGCTTTGTGTTTACTGTAGGGTAAGAAATAAAGCATTTTCAAACCAATTGCTTTTGTTTTATTTTCAGACCCATTGTGTTTACTCGGGCATTACATTATTTGTATTAATACAAATAAATTATAAATAATACAACTCAACAATACAGAAAAACCTTTGTTTATTATCTGTGCTAGGTATAGATGAACTGCATAAGCGAGTTAAATGACACAAATTAAAATAACTGTATGCTAAATTTAAATAAATGATAAACTGATGCTTTAAGCTCCAAAGTATCCAGCAAGCTGCACAAAATTAAACTAAATATATCTGCCAACAATCTCTGAATTGTGAATTTCCATTAATAGTCCTTTATTGAGCCAATATTCACATTCTGAAAGAAAATAAGTTTAAAAACACTGCATTACTTTCTTGCATATGACGTGTGTGAATAAATAGATACACATAATATACTTTAAATATTGGCCATATATATATATATATATATATATATATATATATATATATATATATATATATATATATATATATATATATATTGGACATAAGGGGATTGGTCTCTTGGTGTGTCGGTGCCAGAACACAGAAATGGATCAAAGTAGCCAGATTTAGTGCAAAGGTTTATTTATCTCCACATATACTGTATTAAGATTATTAAGGCGCCAGGCAGGGTTGTAGAAAGGCTACATGTGTTTCAAACTGTACACGGGAAGGCACGTGTACAGTTTTATATGACCTGTTGCAATAAGACCACGTTATATTGTGCCAAAAAGTTTGCAATATAAACGTAAAAACAAATATATAAACATGCATTTAAATCCAGCACAAAAATGCCACTGTGAGTGTATAATAAGCACATTAAAAGTATTCATATAACGGCATTTAATGTCTCGTATTACAATAAATATAGCTCTCATGACTTCACATAACAGCATAAATTCATGAATAAACATATAAAGATGCAGGATTGATATGCAAACTGTACTATTATTACTTAAATAAAGATAATATTATTGAAGTAAACTTTGAGGTAAATCCGCTAAGCGCTAACTGCTAAGTTTAAATAAGCTCAATAACAGTAGAAAAATAAAATTTTCTCACAAAACGGACTGTAATTATATTTAAAGAAACTGTACATGCATACTTCACTACCTGTGAATATACAAAAAGTTATCTGAAATTATCAAAGCCCATCTGACGGTAGTCCATCTTCACCTGCACAATCGCCTGCTTTGAGTCGCACCGAAGTGACGTCAACACCCTCTCTTCGACTGATTGGCTAGAGGAGGAGCTGTCAATCTAAAACTAGCGGACCAATGGCGACACTTAAAGTCTGTGATTTGCATGAAACTCTAACTGCAACTTTTGGAAATGCAAGCGCAGAGTGTGGAAATAAGAGCAAGGGAAAAACATCACAAGCATACAAAAAAAAATTTATATGAGCAGAATATATTAGAGAGAAGAAAAAAAATTAAAAATATAAACAAAAAAAAAAAACGTCCTTTTGTATGCAATTTGGATAACTTTGCATTTGTTTTTCAGTTTTGTGCAATATAACTTTAAATCTGTTTAAAGTTCTGATTTGCGCTTATTATTATTTTATTCATGCATATTATTTTTTAATCCGTGACCTCAATACATTAGGTGGGAAATTTATTCCATAAGCTCCATTGATGATGGCTTTATATAGCGGTTGTGCACGCTTTTAACTCAGTGTCAACATACTCCGAGTCAATTGAACTAACTCATTTCAGCTGTTCTGTAACCAAAAACTCAGAGTTTCCCATCTCAGAGTAAGTCAATTCAGAGTAAGTCCACACGGACAGGGTATTTTTATAACCAGAGTATTTCCTCCAAAAAATCCCGTCCAAACATGCTCGGTTTAAAAGAAATCCCCATCTTCATGAAAAAGCAAAGACCCACTATCAAGCACTGTCAAGAGCATGCCACACCAGCAGGTGGCGATTAACCAAATTGTAAAGCCACCTTGGCCAATCAGAAGCCTAACAAAGGTGACATCTACACGACAACACTGCAGTCTGCTTCTTAAAATACTCACCCTGGCAGGGGTTTTCAAAAATTTTCGGTTTCAGTGCCCGAATACGGCGTTTATCTGTGGAACGAACAGCCGAACAACGTAAAAAGTGTCACGGTTGTAAAAATACCCGTGTCCTTGTGGACAAAGCCTCAGAGTTGGTTGAACCTCCTTTCTGAAACAGTCCCCAGTAATTTCACATGTGCAAACATTAGTAAATCCCATGAATCGTTTAAATAATAGCCTCCCATCAATGCGTCTGAAAGGGAAACTCCTAGAAATGCATATGCAATAAGGTCAATCACAAAAATAACTAGACCACACTTTATAGCGCTAATTATCCACTGTGCATATTTAGTAAAACCCGACAGTCTTAATTTAACACCAAAATGAAGGTTTGTGCTGGCAAAGTAAATCTGGTCCCTAGTCTCACCTCAGATTCTCATCATCGTATTTCTTTTGTTGTCTTTTGTGGGGTATCTCTTCTTCTGTCGCTAACCTCGGGGTGCCGCCAGCTACAGACACCATCAGCGCCATGAAAACAGGCAAAGCCGTTGGGCAAAAGGTGAAAGCGTGAAAGTTGGCAGCTCTGTATACAACCCA
Organism: Paramisgurnus dabryanus; assembly: GCF_030506205.2. Taxonomy (NCBI): domain Eukaryota; kingdom Metazoa; phylum Chordata; class Actinopteri; order Cypriniformes; family Cobitidae; genus Paramisgurnus; species Paramisgurnus dabryanus. The sequence continues at coordinate 49,264,415 of NC_133339.1, forward strand.
AATGAAACCTTGTAACCTGTGCACACACTAAACCTCAGCAGATTTCTTGAAATTGGCATGCCTATTATTTACAAAGTTCTACACATGCTTTGCCCTCTCTGTGTTTATTACATATTTTGTACAATAAAAAACATCTTGCTTACATATATAACCCTTTTGCCCAACAAGGGAAAAAGATCATGCAAGAACTGAAGCAAACAACCAAATGGTCTGATATAGGGCACCAGTCTAAGTGGTCAATGTAAATCCTGCAAGCAAAGAACTGGAAAGAATAAATGCAGCATCTCGTGTTCCAGTGCCTAAAATGGTAGAGGAGTGAAGGCTCTGAGTCAGTTGTCACATAAGGCACTTGGGGAATGTAACCTGACTTTCTAGGACTATAGGGAAAAGAACCCTTGTTTAAGATATACAACCCAGGCTGTCTGGCACCACTTAGAAAACAAGAGTTCAGAGCATGTCTTTCAACAGGTGCGCCCTTTAAAGGGGGCATAGCCATCCGAAACATAGTTGACATAAGTTATCCGTAATATATAGACTATTAACTAAATGATTAAATTGTCAGTAATACAGGTAGACGAACCGGGTATCCCTCGCTATTTATCCAACCTCCTTATCTCGTTGTGCAACTTGTCTTGACATGGGTTTTGACTTAAAAAAAAAATATGTAATACACTTTTATATGAATGTTAAGGTACTTAACGATCAGAATTGATTGGCTAGCAGCTGCAGTATTTTGGTTTAATGCGGTATTACTTACCATTAATGTTTTCAATAAAAAGCAACCTAGTTAGATAGAGAATGTGGTCTGAGAAGATCTAGCAGCTCCATAATGCGTTGTCCTGGAATGCAATTTTTTTATTTAGCCACGTCAGGCAAAATGTCAAAAGGTTTAAGGGTTGACGAATAAAAAAATTGGCATGGACTAAACAGTTACGCGGCCGGTGTTGTGTGGAAGTCTGTTCCCCCTATGTTTCCCTTTAGTGTAGTGTTTTTATAGCAATTTTATCACATTATACGTTTATTCTTTATATACATTGAAAGTTTTAATGGCTACTGAGATGTATATTTGTGCATTTATGTAATGTATCTTGACTGTTCTTGATTGTAAGTCAATTATTTTTACAGTATGAATCATATTATATGTATAATATATATTTATTATGTTTGGAAACATACAATTTAAAACAAACAGTAGAGAAAAAAAGACAAGAAAAAGACAGGCTATATGTTAAAAGACACAAAACTGTCAAATATGAAATATTTAATAAATTGTATAATAGAATACATGATATTATTGCTTTTTAGTATAACCAATTGAAATCTTTAATCTTTCTAAATAAATTATAAATGTAACGTGATGAAAACGCTACAAACATAGAGGGAACAGACTTCAATGAGGAACAAACACCGGCGCCGTCTTTGATTCATTAGTTCTGATACCAAATAAAGTCAACTGCATAAATAGTCCTGTATCCATTGCAAACATATTTTATTATAAGTCTTAAAAATGTCCATAACATAAAATCATTGTCAGCATACCATAGTTTGACTTGTACTGCGCTGCGCTGATTTCTAAAGACTGCGGCGATAGCGTTTTGCGCTCAAACAACGCTAAGAGAAAGCTTACGAATGGTCCAGACCAACCTTACGAAAGTGTGAGTTACAGAAGATATACTTAGCGTACGAACATTTTGGGAATCGTGCCATAGAGTTAAGAGAGAGGTAAAGGAAAAGGTTAAGAACTACTTAGCGATAAGAACGTTTTGGGGAACCGGGCCCAGCTCTTTGACACAGATTTTCTTTCTTCTTTCTTTTATTTATTCTTCAAACCATTCCGGCATCTATGGCTATATTCATGGTGAGAACTGGTTAATCCATACACAAGTTGATCCACACAGATTAATCCACACATGTTGGGGAAGGGGCAATTTGAAATCTCCAATTGACCAAACTTGCATGTTTTTGCACAGATGTCTGACTCCCATCATGATGCAGCGCTGAGTTCCCTCGAAAAGGAAAATGTCTTTGCTTGCTTTTTACAAACACTAAAAGTGTAGTACTACAAGCTCCATTTGACACATTTTACCATGTTCAACCTCCTGAGAACCGAGCTTTGGTTTGTGTTTTTACCAGATTTCTTTCAACTATTTTGGGGTAAAGAAGAAAAAATAAATATAATAACCAAATATTTTTCTTTAAACATGAAGCAGTGTAATCGTCCACGTTTGTGTACAACAGGTTCCAGTTACACAGAATTAAGTATTATGGTGCAAACAACAAAAATGTGATGACCACGTATGTAGACACATCATGTCATAGAAGGTTATATCCATTATGCACAATTTCCCAAAAATCCCACAAAAAAGATTCCATTTAGACTTGTTTAAGAGTAAAATTAAACACTTGTGATTGCATCACATCAAGTCAGACAGAAATACAACACATTTTTCAGTGGTCTTACCAATGCAGGATACATGCAATGGTACACTAGATTTTGCTTTTACGAAGGCATATGCTCTTTAAGAAAATAATATGGTAGTACCGTACCACAGTACACAATGATGGGCTCAAAAAATAACGTAACAGTAATATGTATTTTGGGGGGAAGGGTGGGACCACCAAAAAGCATTATTTTGTTGCTCACTGTTTGAAACGCCTTTTGTGCCGAGATGAAGTGATGCTTTCAAAATGTTGCCTAGGTAGGCATTTTTTTTAATTAAAACTAATATCAGTTTGTAGACAGCTCCTCTGCATCTGGGGGATTTTTGTGATGGGTAAGGACTACACAAACAGCCTTAAGGGCAACAGCAAAGTAAATGTATGCCATGGCTGTTTATATCGCTGTTATTTTCCCATACAGTACCACAGTAATGTGTACAGTAATCCACAGAGGAACATTCCTCTGTCTCTCACTGTGGTAACAGTTGGTGACTGTTATGAGAGGAATGCCAATCTGTCTCCCACAGCACAGGCAGAATAGAGGGATCAGAGAAACGCTGGGATATGGAAGAGGAAAGACATGATCAAACAGAGTACACAGGTATGCCAGCAGTACTCTTCACCCCCACCTGAGTGTCAGGATGAAAGCGGCCTTGTATTCACAGATAATCCCTGCACATTTACTCAGTGTCTCCATAAAAAGCCTGCCAATATGACACCTCCCTCACATCAACATGCACAGACACACACCTTAAAGCTATGAAACACACCTGTTTGTGAACTAGATCCTTGACCTGCTAACAATTAGAGGCAAAGAGAGAAGACAGAAGCACAGACATGGTCACAGACATTGTCAAAAAGTGACAGACACAGGCGCACAATCATAGAAATAGTCAAAAACACAGTCAGAAAGACAGCCAGAAGCACAGCCACATAGACACCGTAAGAGTCAGTCAGAACCACTGTCAGAGGTACAGTCAGAAGCAGGGTTGTCAAACTCAAAGCCCGCGGGCCAAATCCGGCCTGCCCCCTCATTTTATCTGGCCCGTGAGAGCTTACAAATAATGTTAATTATGTGGCCCATGAGAGCTACTAATTATTTTATTGTTATAAGGGTAACACTTTAGAATACGAATCCATTATTAATGAATAACTACACAGGAACAAATGAGTAATTAAACAATATTAATCTAGTAACTACTGTTAACTAACACAAAACTCTGATTAACGAACTGGTAAGTAATAGCACCCAGATGAATGTGGTAGTTCACTATTAACTTATCAGTAACTACTATTTTTTTCATACTTCCCAAAGAACTAATGAGAAGTTTCATAATTCATGCAAAACTAAACGATAACTAATATAGGACAAATGACTAACACTACATTAACACATTTACTACTGCAAACTAATACACAAAACTGTTTATATTATCAATAGGTAAAAGCAGACTTGTTCTCATTGAATCATTGAAAGACTACTGGAACTTATAGATTCATCAACCATCCAAATGCCTGTAGTGATTTTTTTCTTACCTGTCAAAAAATATGTTTTATGTATGGCTTCAAGCTCATATGTGAATAGTCTGTGAATGGTTAAGATTATCCCCTTTAAGATTAGCTTTCCATTAACTACTATATGAATAACGGTAACCCGCTAGTAATGACTCAAGTGTTACTACATCATTCTAAAGTAATTACTAGTGTGTTACCGTGATCTTCACTTTAGAACACTGATTCAAATCATACATAAAACAGTGATTATACAATTATTATCAAAAAATATATGTGTTTGGCAGACTGTACAATGCACTACCAAATATTTCGGTAATAATCACCTTAGGGCAAATAACCAATGCCCAGGGACCACGAAGACAGTAAAGAGCCAGAGTCACAATGTACAATTTCTCAAGAGTATCAGTGTATTTTAAATATTAATCATTGAGCATAATAAAGCATTCAAATAAATGAACAAAACAAAGTGTAATCCTGCATAACAACAACAACAATACAGAAATAACAAAGTTAGATAAAAAAACTATTAATTGGAGATCTGGTAATGAATAATGAAAAGCAATATAATGATTAATAGCAAAGTCCCAATAGTTTCAGGGAATATCTGATGTAACCCGTTGAGTTGAAATAGAGATGCTCCTCAGTATGGTGGAAATCCTCATGTGTAGAGTTGAATAGATGTACCTCAGACGCGTTGCTTTAAAAATGAGCAGATTGGAGTTCATTGCGATGATATTCTGTTGTTGCTCGTGACATCCGGGATTTTTATGCATGTCGGTGTGTTTGTAATGTGGTTCTAGAATAAAACAAAGCGCCATTTGTAAGAGAATCGTTACTTTATAATATTGCTCATAAAAGGTTAAACTTGTGAGACACGTATCTGATGTATAAATATATAAAACATTGCAGCTATGTTATCCAATCTGAATAAATACTTACAAAAATATACCCGACAATACTTCAGATAATAAGATAAGATCGAATAATAAGCAAGAGTGACTTACAATCTTTATTGAGGCACATCATTGAGACTCGTCATATATCCACAAATTGGATGCAATCATACACCACCTGTAGTCAATCAAACGCGAAAACTTCTCTTCGCTCATCACTCTGTTATTTATTCACCGGTTATGCCATCAATCTGTGATATTATAAACTTTAGAAAGACAGCACATGTACCTTCCCCCATTGCCACAGCGGATCTCGCGTTATTTCTCTCCGAACGCGCGAGTCTCGATACTTCAGCATAACCACGCCTACTAGGCGCAACCAATACTGAAGCGACAATGGATTAAAAATAGGAAAAAGCAGTTGAGTAATGCCTAGCGTACACCAAAGGATTTTCACAGTCCCAGACTAAAGACCGGCAGTCTTTAGGAATCTAACTGGAGTCTCGGCGCGCTGCCGTCGTCTCGATCGTTAACTGTGAGGTGATAATCTGCAGTCGGCGACCCGATTTATGCCAGTCTTTCCTTAGTCTTTCATATCAAACATGTTTGATATTATCGCAAGTCCCAGCGTAGTCTCGTGACGCAAAACAATCAACAACCAATAAATTAATTCTCCGGAAACAGGAAGCCATCAGTCACAACAAAGAAACATGTCGACGGACGTGGAAACACAACGAGCGCGAAGTAGGGTGAAGTATGCGAAAATGGACCTTGGATAAAGAGGAGCGCATTGTCGAGCGGTGGGCAGAGCAGCCGTGTCTTTTTGATGTAAACTGCCATTCATACCACGACAGAGTGGAAAAGAAAAGAAGTGGAGCGATATTGCCTATATGTGTTTACATGCTAACTCTTCCACTCTATTGAATGGCATAACGTGCTAATGTTTTCTGGTATGTGCTTACATTCTTCACACGCAAGCGCGAGCAACGCGTAAGCGGCGCGTGTTTTTTTCGGCGCCCATGTTAACAAGTTAAAGCACAAGCACGTACACCGCACGCGTGCGGTCATACATGTGATGCCATAAATGTCATAAATGTGTGTTTCAAACAGTCATGACTTTGAGCAATGTAAAAGAAAGCAATGAAATATTTAAAAACACCAGAAGACTGCGCTGTCATTCACTTTCTGCCCAGCAAATGAGTCCTCATATAGCTTAATACTGTTCAGAGAAACAGATAACATACATCTATAAATCTAAATCTTATGCTTACAGTTTTTCTCAGTCGCTTTGGTACATTTCTCGAATCATACTCACAATTTGCAAAACAGTAAGTGCATTTCTCAAAACAATTTCTACAAATAGCAAAACATCATGGATAACCTGCAAAAGCCACTCTTTTACTCAAAATACTTAGTTCATGTCTCAAAATTAAATATCTGTGTCAATGAACATGTCAGTGCCATCAGAAAAACAAGTCATTGTGTCATTGTGTACGGATAAGACAGTCAAATTGTTTAGTCATGTTGTCAATATAACAGTTTACTCTGGAGGAATGTTCTGATGTAAACTATGGCTAAAGTTTTGACGACAAGTATTGTAAATTGTAAGTTACACCTTAGTATAAGTTATGTGTGAGTTTGATTGCAAGAGACTTGACAAAATTTACATTTACGCTTTTACTGTTTGTACTGTAATTCATTGAAAGACCATGTCATTGCCATAAAGAAAGATAAAGACAGCACTGCAAGCACTGCATAGCATAAAGAGGAAAAAAAGTAGAAATGTGAACATGATAGATGTCTAAAAGATGTCTAAACATAGCCCAAGAATAGATGATGCATATACTTTTAGAACATGTAAAAGAAATGAAAGCAAACACCTTGAACACACTTTGCTTACATGTTGGAATATCATACATCTTCAAGTTATTTTGGCAAAAATGGCATGTAACCAAATTCAAGGTTGTTTAGGGTAGAAGTGGATTACTCATAGCCGGACTATATTGGGTCTATAGTTAGCAGTCATTTCAATGTCTCGGTTTTTGCTTGTTGGGGATGTTTCTGTCTGTTAGAGAAAGTCAAGATTCACCTGGGAGCAATTACCAATTCAAGACAGTTTTAGAAAAAATGTCTAATGGAAATGTATAGAAATATGTTTGACCATATCCTGTATTTTGACAACATGTTCAACCATTTTGCATGTAAAGACTTATACTATGAACTAATGCCTAAATGTTGTGTGGAGTGAGACTATTCAACAGAGACCCATTATAATACATTTTGATCAACATGACATAAGCAACTGATAATGTAGGAAAAAGCAGAGAATTGTACATAATCATTTGCATTGATGTACCAAAGCATTTGCAACTTGTTCAAAGAAATGAGAAACTGCTTTTTTGATGTGCACAAGTGACACAATGATGTGAGAATTGAACAAGCAGTTTTGAGAATTTTAATTCTGATCTGAGAATTGTACCAAAGCGACTGAGAAAAACTGTAAACTGTTGACGGGAAACACGATCGACTGCTTCATGCTGTCAATCACTGAGTGTTTTTTTATTTGATCTTAAAACTTAAGAGAAACAGATTGAATAATGTGCCAAGGGCTTTTTATGTCTATAATTGTGTATTGTGTCTATATCTGTTATTACACGAACCAGAACAGCACGAAAACAATGTGGGTTAAACAAATCACAGTTATATAAATTACACTGATCGTCAAAAATGAGGTTTTGCTCATTAATGCATATAAAATAAAGTAATGTGAACTTGAGATTTTTATACTGTTATTACAGTTTTTCTCAGCGCCGGTTTTCAGCGCGGAAAAAACCCGCTAGCTGCTGGCTTATTTGAAAAACGCTGAGCTTCCATTGGAAACAATTGAAAACATGCGCTGGCCGCGGGCGTAAAAGTTTTGGTGTACACAGCCCCTTACACTGAAGTCTTCCTATACCTCCTGACCCAGCAAGCATGTTTGGCTAACAAGGCTTAATTTGGGCTGCCAGTAAAAGTCTAATAGACATCTAACCATAGCCAAAAAATAGACAATGCAAACACTTTTAGATCATGTAAAAGAAATGAAAGCAAACACCTTGAACACCTGTTGGAATATCATACATCTTCAAGTTATTTTGGCAAAAATGGCATTTAACCAAATTCAAGGTTATTTAGGGTAAAAGTGGGTTACTCATAGCTGGACTATATTGGGTCTATAGTTTGCCGTCATTTCAACATCTCAGTTTTTGCTTGCTGGGGATGTTTCTGTCTGTTAGAGAAAGTCAAGATTCACCTGGGAACAATTTACCAAGTCAGGACAGATTTAGAAAAAAATTCTAATAGAAATTTATAAAAAAATATGTTTGACCGGCACAATTATGAGAACTGTATTATGAGAACTTGTTCAATAATTTTGCATGTATACTATGAACTGATGCCTAAATGTTGTGGGGGGTAAGACTATTCAACAGAGACCCATTATAATACATTTTGATCAACATGACATAAGCAATCGATAATGTAGGAAAAAGCAGAGAATTGTACATAATCATTTGCATGGATGTACCAAAGCATTTGCAACTTGTTTAAAGAAATAAGAAACTGCTTTTTTGATGTGCACAAGTGACACAATGATGTGAGAAATGAACAAGTAGTTTTGAGAATTTCAATTCTGATCTGAGAATTGTACCAAAGCGACTGAGAAAAACTGTAAACTGCACAGTATGCGCTGCAAACGCAGCTGGTGTGAAAGCACAATGAACACGCGCATACATTTTTGTTAAATCACTGCTGAGCATGATGATAAAAAGCTAAAATAATCTTGTTGTAGTCTTGTAAATAGTGTCACTACAAGATTCAGTGTTTGTAAAATCTTTAGTCTGAGACTAAAAACTGTGAACCCAAGTCTTTAGATGTGAGCTTATAATCTTATAAAGTCTTTTCTAAATCTTTTCAAAGTCTTTAGGTGTACAGAAAGCATAACCAATACGTTAAATTTCACAATAGGATCACGAAAAAACGCGGAAATTTGTGATAATATCACGAAAAAAATATTTAAAAAATACGTGACTATCACGAAACTTTGTGAGACTGGGTAGTCTTTTGCACACACTGTATGTATGTATGGAATTTAGATGGTTGATGAATCTATAAGTTCCAGTAGTCTTTAAATGAGAACAAGTCTGCTATTACCTATTGATAATGTAAACAGTCTTGTGTATTTGTTTACAGTATTGAACGTGTTAATGTAGTGTTAGTCATTGGTCCTCCATTAGTTGTCGTTTAGTTTGCATGAATTATAAAACTTCTCAGTAGTTCTTTGGGAAGTAAGAAAAAATAGTAGTTATTGATTAGTTAATAGTGAACTACCACATTCATATGTGTGCTATAACTTACCAGTTTGTTAACCAGAGTTTCTTGTTAGTTAACAGTAGTTACTATATTGTTAATACTGCATTACTGATTTGTTCCTGTGTAGTTATTCATTAACAATGGATCCGTATTGTAAAGTGTTACCGTTATAAGTTTTATTTTTTTGCAGGTAATTTCCTACATTGAATTTTTTACCAGCCACCAAAACTAATTTTTCTTCCTCCAAAGTCTTTTTTTAATGTACTTATAGTGATAATGTTGATGATTGCAAGAGAGAGAGAGAGAACGAGTGCCCCACGCGCGCACTACTAGAGTGGCCGTGTCTTAATGCAAAGGCTGCAGCCTCCGGTCGCATTTCCAGGCTGCATACGTCATCAAGACTTTGTTTCAGAATATTAACATTTATAAAGATGAATATTATTCTTAGTTTATAGTAAAAAGTTGTAATATGCGTATGACTTGCGAATGTAATGGTCAGGTAATTTAAATAAACCAGGCTTGATGACGCTTCATACTGTATGTGACCCCCACAGGCTGCAGCCTTCGGTTTTAAAAACGGACAGTATCTGTTCTTTATTTCGCTCACCCTCACGCGCATGCAGCGAGGAAATGTTTTCCGTCTTGTTTACAGATATGTTTTGCGATGATGTCCAGCTGGGATTAGTTTACAGCGTGTCTATTCGCGCTCAATACGCAAATTAATGACTTATCTGAACAGATAACTTTTAATAAACTATTGAAACTATTGATTTGTAGCCTACAACACTGAACTTGTGAGACGTCAGTCAATCAGACACTTATAGCCAGGTAAAATCACAGGTTTTTTGCAAAGAGGGCAAGAAATAAAAGTGAGAGTTAATGTGTCGTATAAATGCATATTGTGGTGGAGATTGTAAAACTCTTTATTAGTATCTTAAAATGCCTCTCATTTTCTTAGCTGCACAATGCAGGATAACATAACATTTTGAGTGTACTCACATTCAACATGTGTTTTTGTCACCACAATTACTTTTAAAATGAAGAATAGTTGTACTTTTTAAACTTTGTTATTATTTGCCTGAGCTTCTACTTTCAAAGCTAGGTATTAATTGAGTTATTAACAAAACCAATAGTAATCAAATGCAGAGAAAATTATGCAATGTACAGTAATAAAAGAGTTGATACATTCATACAGTCCTTCAAATTCAATCGGCCCTTTGAGAGCACCCGTAATGCTGATGTGGACCGGGATCAAATTGAGTTTGACACCCCTGGTCAGGAGAATAGTAACACAATCAGGAGCACAGTACCAGTCAAATGCAGTCACATAGTCAGGAGCACAGTCACACAGTTAGAAGCACAGCCACAAACACAGAAGCACACTTACAGGCAGTCACACTGTCACAGTAGAGAACCCAAAATAGTCACATTCAGTAGCAGTTACACAGTTGAAGCACAGCTGCTTAGACACAGTCAGAAGCAGGGGCGTAGCCAGTAATAGGCCAGTGCATTAGATGTATGCCAGCCTTATAGATTAAACTTACATTGTTTAATTTAAATGAGTTGCTATTTTTGGCACAAAAGCTTAATTTCCAACAGGCTGATTGCACTGTATATGGTTGATTTAACATAAATTAGGCAGTGTGTTGTTATTTATTTCAAACCGTGCTCTGCTGAGAGTTTTCGTTAATTCAATTTATTTTTAGCCTACTTTATTTCAGGTGAACTGTTTTTGCAATGCTGACTAGCCTGAATAAGCCTGGTTTGTCCAGCCTTTATTGAGCTCTGTTGGTTGAACATGTTTAGACAGGGTTTTATTATTGACTATTGAAAGTTAAAGATGTCACTGTTTTTGCAGTTTGTCTATTCTTTTTTTTTCCACACTAAGGTTTAATTATTATTTAAGTAATTTTATTCTGATAAACTATAGGCCCACTCACTTTTGCTCCGGCCCGCCCAAAATAAAATTTCTTCCTACGCCCCTCGTCAGAAGCAGTTACTGTTAAAGACAAAGTCACAAGCATAGTTTTGTACATACTATAATGAACATAGTGAACTTGACCCCATATTAACCACAGTCATGGTAAGCATGCTTCAATCTTACTTGCACATAATCATTGTTACATCTGTTTATTACCACAACAGTTAGGGAAACAAGGAACTGAGAGAGAAAGGGAGAGAGGGGGAGAGAGCGAGAGAGAGAGAGAGCGGACCACGTGTTAGACTGGTTTCAGTGTTTTCAATGAATCAACAGGGAAAAAAGTACTGTATGCCAGGACTGGCACATTATACCTTAACACACATCTACAGAACTGTTTGAATGTTTATGTAACAGTTTTAATAGATTAAAGTAAAAGATTGATAAGTGGAAATATAGTGTTTGGCATTTTGGCAGCTAATCAGTGCCCTTTGTTTTACCTCAAAATGCACACAGGTAATGTTTTAAGTAAGGCATGTTTGTTAAAACTAGTTATATTTCCTAATTAAACTAAGGCCTAGTCCTGGATTAAGCCAATCCTGGTCCGGGAAATCGCCCCAATATTGCACATTTGTATACAGGTAACAACTATTCTTGAAAGGTACATTCTTATGTATACAGTATATGCCCTCACAAACTTAAAACAAAAACATGAAATGGTCCCCAGTTGATAAAAGGTATAAAACATAAATAGCTTTCTAAAAAAAAAAAATGAATGGCAAGGAGTCATTGTCTACATACTCCTCAAGCTGGCTGTATTAACCAATTATATCCCGCAATAAATAACACTATCGATCAATACAGAAGGTTGTGCACATTGATTGTGCAAGGTCTCTCGTGTAGCAGTGTCCACAGTATTTTCACAGTAGGACTTCTTGTGTATCTAAATGCACTCTCAGAGTGAAGTACTTTACTGTCAATTTCAATAAAGATTTTACATATATACTGTAAAATAGCTAAGTTTAGTCTAAAGTACTGAAGAACATCTCGGTTACTATCGTAACCTCGGTTCCCTGAGAAACGGGAACGAGACATTGCGTCAGTTAGCTGATGCTATCGGAGATCCTCCCCTCTTCTAATTTTCTGAAGCTTTTTATAGAACAACGCCAGTGTACTCGCCAATGCCTGTCATGACGACGTATTGAGGTGTGGCTTACACCGCTATATTATGACCTTCTCTATGGCATATTATCAGATTATTTCGACTGAACAACAGAAGAGCTCATCTGAGCAGTGACACGGCAGCTTACGCAATGTTTCCTTCCCGTTTCTCCGGGAACCAAGGTTACGATAGTAACTCATACGTTTCTTTTCAAGAACGGTCTCTCGACATTGCGTCACTATGTGGGAACACATCCGTGAGAACAGCGAAGAGCAGCCCCAGTGGAGCTTACTCAAAACTATGCACCACAACGCTTAGCAGTAGCACATAGCACAGTCCTAGCCCAGTCAGCATAACCAACGTGAAAAAGATTGAATGCCACACCCTATCAGAAGCTCGTCCTGACCCAGGGCAGGGTAATACAGGCACAGCCAGCATATAGGTCTTATCGCTGCACTACACAGGCCGACGTCCACGAAAGGCCCGGCAAAAAAGAGGTCTGTAATGTCTCAGCAGTGACAGACTGTTAATACGGTTTATTATTCTTAACTCTTTCACCGCCAGCGTTTTTAAAAAAAGTTGCCAGCCAGCGCCAGCGTTTATCATGATTTTCACCAAAGTTTAATGCCTTCTAGAAAATGTTCTTCTTTAAATAAATAAACATACAATATACCAAATGAAAGAACAGACCCTCTGCTTTCAAACAAAAAATATAGCTGCAAGCAGCGATGTCGGGGTCAAGCCGAAAAGGGCACAGAATGAAGTATTGGTTGATGACTGTCATGATTTAAGATTTAAGAAGTTTTCAGTAGATTAAGGCAAATATAGCCATTTTTCAAATCTTGAGTGCTGTGTAGCAGTGGCGAAGCCAGAAATGTTTAAGTGGGTGGGCCTTTATAAAACAGGGTGGGCAAAGCATAGAATAGTTTTTACGCCCGTGGTGGGCGTATGTTTTTTTCCCAATGGAAGCATGGCGTTTTTCAAACAGCCAGCAGCGGTCCATTAATTGAAAAAGCTCAGCTCGTCAATGTAAGTTCTCACACGGCCGTTTAATCACAGTGGACGAAGGGCGGGACAAATATCACAACAACCAACCGGCTCACAGCTCAAGTATCACAGCAACCAAAGCGCTAGGCTGAAAAACAGCTGGTATTTGGCATCCTCCAGGCGTTTTCAGTTGCGTTTAAAAACGTTGGTGTGCACGCTACCTAAGCCAAAATTATAAAACAACTTATAAATAACCAACAGTAGCTTGTCTACAGTATATGGGCAGGTGGGGCTGTGCCTGTTTTATACAGTCTATGGGCAGTGCCACACCAAATTATTAATCCACTTGAAAACACAGAACTCAATATAAACTGAATTAGTAAAGGAATTAGTTTTTACGTTATTTACGTTACGTGAACATGGTTCCGAACAATGATTTGTCATTCCTCGTCAGCAAAATGCATGACATGAAAGCGTCATAGGATACGACAGATTCAACAGGTAACGTTAGTGATTTGATTTTACTAAAGAACTCGTTTGAGAGATTGTTATTTAATGAGAAAATGGCCATCAAACAACATGGCGCAATACAAAATCGCATGTGTTGTCATTTAAGTGTACATTTTATTCCAACAACAGTAAATCATACAGCCTATGACACAACACAGAGTCTGCCCCCTTAAATAGTTGACTGGAGTAATACTCCTGCCTATAAACTGTAAATAGTAATGACACCACTATAAACATTACGAAAATGTCTGAACTCACCTTTAGATGTCCTATTGTATTAGTCTGAGACGGGGCTTCTGGTTAAAGATGGAGAAAGTCTCGATCATAATAACAAAGTCCAATATCTTTGATCATAATATGTCCCTTCGCGCAAAGAAAAGCAGAAATACATTTCTCAGACGAGCATTTATCATCGATGAGCGTAACGTTATATGTTTTATACAGTATGTGGTGAAGAACAGTCTTTGACACAGCATGACGTCATTATCAAAGTAATAAGTGCTCGTTTCATTTTGACGACGTTTGAAAAGATGTCCTCAGTAATCCAACATTTCCATGAGTGATGTATAGTCTCTGTCTCCAAAAGTAAACAGGCATAAGCAGATGTCATCGTGGAAAGGTTGTTAAACGCGATGATTTGCGACTTGCTATTTTCAAATTCAGTTCAATTGCGCGTAGGCGGAACTAACAATGACTGACGAATCATATTCAACGTTTGATGTTGACAAGCGTGTGCACCAATAGGGTAAAAGAAAACTTCGAAACTGCTTGAACATGCAAACTTGCACTTATATTTTATATTTTAATTATATTTATAATTCTATTACATATATGAAATTAGAGTGTGATAAGACGTCTATTCGTAGTACTATTATTTATTTTTGTTAAATTATTTACACATTTGTCTGGAAAATGGCCTTCTGATTGGATGGGCCACAACTCAAAGTGGGCGGGCCCAGGCCCGGCCAGGCCCACCCGTAGCTTCGCCACTGCTGTGTAGAAACAATGGGTCTTGCCTCAGGTCATGTTTGTGATGACACCCACCAAATTTGATATACATACAATTAAGCAATGTTGATATATAGCCTCAAATGACTTGACCACTATGCCTTGGGTCATGATTGTGATGACACCCACAAAATTTGATATACATATGATTAAGCAATGTTGAAATATATCCTCAAATGACTTGACCACTGGGGGCACTGCACCGAAACAATATGGTGCCTCAGGTCATGATTCTGATGACAAATCCAAATTTGGTGTACATACGATAAAGTGATCTGGAGATAAAGCCTCAAAACTCTTAACCAGTAGGGGCACTGAAAAGTTTACAAGGGCTTTTAAAAAAATGTCACTGATGAACTAGGTGGTGCTGTAACAAAACATTCCATACACCCTCAGTTCATGACATTTACAAGTTGTGAAACATTCACCTATTCATACAGTGTCAGCCACACAAGAGCCATCCAGCTCATCGGGAGCATTTGGGCTTAGATGTCTCACTCATGGACACCTCATCACTTGGTCAGGTGGAGCTGGGGTTTGAACCACCAACCTTCCGATTTGTGGACAACCTACACTAACCACTGAACCACTGCCAATACACAAATCAACGTGCAAAACCTTTGCGAAGATATAGCCTCAAATCCATTTTCGTGCTTGCCATTATATTTGTTGATGTGCTATACAACAACTG
The DNA here is from genome assembly GCF_030506205.2 of Paramisgurnus dabryanus. Lineage (NCBI taxonomy): Eukaryota > Metazoa > Chordata > Actinopteri > Cypriniformes > Cobitidae > Paramisgurnus > Paramisgurnus dabryanus. The sequence goes on from NC_133339.1 coordinate 49,279,888, forward strand.
ACAAATTTTTTTTCTCTAGAGTCTAAATTGTGTGTACCAAATCCAAGCCAATCAAACGAACGCTGTAGGAGGAGTTTTGAAAAAGTTGGTATGCTTTGTTATTGAAAATGGCAGACAGAAAACGTTTTGATATCATTTGACTCGGCATGCCTCAAGGAATCTAACAATAGCACTTTCATGAATTTAGACTCAATTTTGCAGTAGTTATAAGCAAAAAAAAATCACTTTTCAATGACTGTTATGACATATAACTCATGGACATTTTGACACTTGGTCAGGTGGAGCTGGGGTTTGAACCACCAACCTTCCGATTTGTAGACAACCACCACTAACCCCTGAACCACTGAACCACTGCCAATGTGCAAAACTTTTGCGAAGATATAGCCGCAAATACATTGCGGCATGCTCATCAACATGCTCAAACTAGGTGGCGCTGTACCGAAACTGTGCACGCACCCTCAGGTCATGACTGCCATCAAAACTACCAAATCTCATGTGAATATGTTTAACTTTGGCGAAGATACTGCCTCAAATCCCTTTGTTCCCACTCTGCGTAAAATTTGTTGACGCGGTGTACGGAAACGGATTTGCGAATCGACACGAATTCCATAACTTTTTGCCATGAGTGTCTCTAGATGCTACACACCCATTCTTTACGCAAATAGGACAAAAGCTCTATGACGAGATCGAAAAAGTAGGTTTTACAAACAATTCAAAATATCGAAATAATTAGCATGACGGAAATGATGTCATATGGTGCAATCGAATTGGCATGAGCCAAGGAATCAGAAGAAACAAGAATTGCGTTTCTATGATGTACGGGTCAGCAGTTATAACCAAAAATGTAAGTGAAAATTTGGACTGTTGGTGGCGCTATCGGGTTTGACATAGACACTCCAAATTTGGTGTGGGGACTATTTGGAATGTCCTCTTTGAGTGTGCCAAATTTCATAACTTTCCTACAAAAAAAGTTAAAATTCAAAATGGCCGACCCCCAAAATGGCCGACCGAAAACCTTTTGGTATCGTTTGACTCGGCATGCCTCAAGGAATCTAACAATAGCACTTTTATAATTTTAGACTCAAGTTTGCAGTAGTTATAAGCAAAAATAGCCATTTTTCAAATCTCGTGAACACTAGGTGGCGCTGTGACGAAACTGGGCATGGACCCTCAGGTCGTGACTGCCATCAAAACTACCAAGTTTTGTATGAATACGCTTAACTTTGGTGAAGATACAGCCTCAAATCCGTTTTTTCGCGCTCTACGTAAAATTCATTGACGCGTTATACGGTAACGGATTGGTGAATCAACACGAATTCCATAACTTTTTGCCATGAGTGTCTCTAGATGCTACACACCCATTCTTTACGCAAATTGGACAAAAGCTCTAGGACGAGTTCGAAAAAGTAGGTTTTACAAACAATTCAAAATATCGAAATAATTAGCATAACGGAAATGACGTCATATGGTGCAATCGAATCGGCATGAGCCAAGGAATCAGAAGAAACAAGAATTGCGTTTCTATGACGTACGGGTCAGCAGTTATAACCAAAAATGTAAGTGAAAATTTGGACTGTTGGTGGCGCTATTGGGTTTGACATAGACACTCCAAATTTGGTGTGGTGACTATTTGGAATGTCCTCTATGAGTGTGCCAAATTTCATAACTTTCCTACGTACGGTTCTATGGGCTGCCATAGACGCAATGGCGGAAGAAGAATAATAGATAAATATAGCTGCAAGCAGCGATACCGGGGTCAAGCCAAACATGGCAAAAAATGATTCATACGTGATGACTGCCATGATTTAACATCTAAGTTTGCATTAGTTTTATGAAAAAAAGCAATTTTTTCGTATCTTGAGACCACTAGGTGGCACTGTGCCGAAGGAATAGATGGTGCCTCAGGTCATGACTGTGATGACACCCACCAAATTTGGTGTAAATACAATAAAGCGATACGGAGATATAGCCTTAAATGACTTGACCACTAGGGGGCACTGACCAAAAAATAAATTGTGACTCAGGTCTTGATTGTGATGACACCCACCAAATTTGGTGTGAATACAATAAAGAGATGCAGAGATATAGCCTTAAATGACTTGACCACTAGGGGGCACTGACCAAAAAATAAATTGTGACTCAGGTCTTGTTTGTGATGACACCCACCAAATTTGGTGTAAATACGATAAAGAGATGCAGAGATATAGCTTCAAATCTCTTGACCACTAGGGGGCACCGAAAAGTTTACAAGTCCTCCCAGAACATGTTGCTGATGAACCATACCAAGTTTCATAACAATACGCAATTGCATTTCTGAAATACTTAAACTTAAAGAAAAATTCAAAATGGCCGACACACAAAATGCCGACCAAAAACCATTTGGTATCGTTTGACTCGGCATGCCTCACGAAATCTAACAAGACCAGTCTCATAATTTTACATTCAAATTTGCAGTAGTTATAAGCAAAAATAGACATTTTTTATATCTCGTGACCAGTAGGGAGCAGTGTGACGAAATGGTGCATTCACCCTCAGGTCATCACTGTTATGACGTATACCAAGTCTCATATTAATACGCATAAATTTTGCGAAGATACAGGCTCAAACACATTTTGGCGTGCTCGCTCTCGCATTCTTTGATGCGTTATACGACAACGGATAGGTCTACCGAAACTCTTTTGATAACTTTTTGTCTAGAGTGTCTATAGATGATGCATACCAAAAATCAAGCCAATCACACGAGCGCTCTAGGAGGAGTTCGAAAAAGTAGCTGTTCAATATAAATCAAAATGGCCGACAGGAAGTAGGTTTGACTCAGACATATTTGGTACAGTCGGACTCAGCATGAGCCAAGGAATCAATAGAGTGAAGTCTTATGTCATAGTGGCAATTTAATCAAATGATATAAAGATTTTAAAAAATTGTTTTACATATCCTGACCACTAGGTGGCGCCGTCCTAAAGATTTATAGGTGCGCTCAGAACATGTCACTGATGAACCATGCCAAATTTCGTAGCGATACGCCATTCTGTTTGTGAAATACTGAACTTAATGAGAAAATTCAAAATGGCCGACACCCAAAATGGCCGACCGAAAACCGTTTGGTATCGTTTGACTCGGCATGCCTCAAGGAATCTAACAAGACCACCTTCATGATTTTAGACTCAAGTTTGAAGTAGTTATAAGCGAAAATAGGCATTTTTTGAATCTCGTGACCACTAGGTGGCGCTGTGACGAAACGTTGCAGGCACCCTCAGGGCATGACTGTAATGACATATACCAAGTTTCGTGTCGATACAATAAAGTTTTGCGAAGATAAGGCCTCACGTCCGTTTTGGCGTGCTCGCCGCCATATATGTTGTCAATTTATACGAGAACGCATTGGTCTATCAAAAAGCTTTTGATAACTTTTTGTCTGGGGTGTCTCTAGATGCTACATACCAAAGGACATGCAAATCGGACGAACGCTCTAGGAGGAGTTCGAAAAAGTAGGTTTTACGGAAAATTCAAAATGGCGGAAATATGTGCATGACACAAATGACATCAATGTGTGCAATTGAATCATCATGAGCAAAGGATTCAGAGGAAACAAGAATTTAGTTTCTAGGACTCACGGGTCAAAAGTTATGAGCATGAACCTAAGTGGATATTTGGACTGCTGGTGGCGCTAGAGGGTTTGAGTCAGACACACCAATGTTGCTATAGTAACTTCTGAGACTGTCCTCTACATGTGTGCCAAATTTCATAACCTTCCTATGTACGGTTCTATGGGCTGCCATTGACTTCAATGGCGGAAGAACTAGGATGAATAATAATAAGAAAACTAACAGATACAATAGGTGTCTACGCCACTTCGTGGCTTGACCCCTAAATATAGCTGCAAGCAGCAATCACCGGGGTCAAGCCAAAAAGGGCACAGCAGAAAGTAAAGTTGACTTCGGATGAGCAGTTTAAAGTACCTAGGAAAATCTCTTGATTTCAGACAAAACAATATAACAGTTATCAGCAAAAAAGCTGTGTTCTCATTTAGTGAAATCTCTCCCTCTCTTTCGATGAGCATTGATAACTAGAACACTGATGTAAAAATGAGTGGTGCTTGCAGTGGCAATACTCAGCTCTCAAAATGTTACAGTGTTGTTAATGAGTCAAAAGAGCCAACCCCCGTGTCTCTACGATGTTTTGATGCAGAGTTATAGCTCTTGCAAAACGGTTGATAAGGTATTCTCATTGGTTGCTAGGGAGTGAATTGGCAACCACCAGTGATTATAGTCAAAGCCATGAAAGGAATAATCCATGATGACTCATGGTTTTAGATGTGCTGTTGCAGTAGATTTAGGCAAAAATAGCTATTTTCTATCTCCAAACCACTAGGGGGCGCTATGACAGAATCGTGAATGCAACCTCAGGTCATGACTGCGTTACATCTAGCTAGTTTCATGACTATACACTTTAGTTCGGCAAAGAAATAGTTGTATGACCATAGGGCTTGCTTGATATGAAATATTTTGTTCAATTATAGGGCCACCTAGTGGTTCAGGCATACCATTTTTTTTGTGTGGCCTCAGACTCTGCTCATACATCAGCGTATCAAATCTGGTGAAAAAATCTCTTTTCGTTGCGAAGTTATAACCATTTATGTGTAAAAACCACAAATTTTAAAGGTAATTTTTCGTTTTTTGCAATTTTCGGCCATTTCTGATGAAAATTTTAATATAACGCCAATAGAACTTTTTGTTCAGAAGGTAATGCAATGTTCTTCCTATGGTGTTTTCGAGTCGATCGGAATAACGCTGGCGGAGTTATTCGCACGTGTTTTTTCAGCGCTATTTTAATGCACAGGGCTAACCGTAAGACGAAATCTGGCATGTTTGGTATCGTTGGACTCGGCGACTATTCAGGACTCTTAAAAATTAAGTCCCGTCAAAATACGTTGATCGCAGCCAAAGCTATAGGTGTATAAAACATCTGTCTGGCCACTAGGTGGCGCAGCGACGAAACTGTGCATGCACACTCAGTTCCTGACTGGCATCACAAGTACCAAGTGTCGTGTCAATAGGCCTAAGTTTGACGAAGATACAGCCTAAAATCTGTTTTTTTGCGCTCTACGTAAAATTTGTTGACGCGCTATACAACAACGGATTGATTTATCAAAATTCTTTTAATAACTTTTTGCCGTGAGGGTCTCTAGATGCTACATACCAATTTTTGCGGCAATCGGGTAAAAACTCTAGGACGAGTTCGCAAAAGTAGGTTTTACGAATAATTCAAAATGGCGGAAAAATTTTCATGACGAAAAATGACGTCATAGGGTCCAATCGAATCGTCTTGAGCCAAGTAATCAGAGGAAACAAGAATTTCGTTTCTAGGACTTACGGATCAAAAGTTATAAGCAAAAACATAAGTGCAACTTTGGACTGTTGGTGGCGCTAGCGGGTTTAAGATAGAGACGCCAAATTTGCTGTGGATAATATTTGGACTGTCCTTTATCAGTGTGCCAAATTTCATAACTTTCCTACGTACGGTTCTATGGGCTGCCATAGACCGCAATGGCGGAAGAAGAAGAAGAATAACTAATAAATATAGCTGCAAGCAGCAATCACCGGGGTCAAGCCAAAAAGGGCACAGCAGAAAGTAAAGTTGACTTCGGATGAGCAGTTTAAAGTACCTAGGAAAATCTCTTGATTTCAGACAAAACAATATAACAATTATCAGCAAAAAAGCTGTTCTCATTTAGTGAAATCTCTCCCTCTCTTTCGACGAGCATTGATAACTAGAACACTGACGTAAAAATGAGTGGTGCTTCTAGTGGCAATACTCAGCTCACAAAATGTTACAGTGGTGTTATCGAGTCAAAAGAGCCCACCCCCATGTCTCTGCGATGTTCTGATGCAGAGAAAAAGCTCTGGCAAAAACAGTTGATAAGGTATTCTCATTGGTTGCTAGGGAGTGAATTGGCAACCACCAGTGATTATAGTCAAAGCCATGAAAGGAATAATCCATGATGACTCATGGTTTTAGATGTGTTGTTGCAGTAGTTTTAGGCAAAAAATGCCATATTTCTATCTCAAAACCAGTAGGTGGCGCAATGACAAAATTGTGCATGCAACCTCAGGTCATAACTGTGTTACATCTAGCTAGTTTTATGAATATACACTTTAGTTTAGTGAAGAAACAGTTGTATGACCATAGGGTGGCTTGATTTCAAAGGTTTTGTTCAATTATAAGGCCAACTAGTGGTGCAAGCATAAAATTATTTTTGTGTAGCCTCAGACTGTGGTCGTACATCAGCGTATCAAATCTGGTGAAAAAATCTCTTTTCGTTGCGAAGTTATAGCCATTTATGTGTAAAAAATGCAAAATTTAAGGTAATTTTTCGTTTTTTGCATTTTTCGGCAATTTCTGATAAAAATTTTAATGTAACGCCAATAGAACTTTTTGTTCAGAAGGTAACGCAATGTTCTTCCTATGGTGTTTTCAAGTCGATCGGAAAAACGCTCGCGGAGATATTCACGCGTGTTTTTTAAGCGCTATTTTGCTGCGCAGGGTTAACCGTAAGGCGAATTCTGGCATGTTTGGTATCGTTGGACTCGGAAACTATTCAGAACTCCAAAGAAACAAGTCCCGTGAAAATACGTCAATCTGAGCCAAAGTTATAGGCGTTTAAAACATAAGTCTGGCCACTAGGTGGCGCTGCCACGAAATTGTGCATGCACACTCAGTTCCTCACTGTCATCTCAAGTACCAAGTGTCGTGTCAATAGGCCTAAGTTTGACGAAGATACAGCCTAAAATCTGTTATTTTGCGCTCTACGTAAAATTCGTTGACGCGCTATACGACAACGGATTGGTTTATCTATATTCTTTTAATAACTTTTTGCCTTGAGTGTCTCTAGATGCTGCATACCGATTTTCGTGGCAATCGGGCAAAAACTCTAGGACGAGTTCGCAAAAGTAGGTTTTACGAATAATTCAAAATGGCGGAAAAATTTTCATGACGGAAAATGACGTCATAGGGTCTAATCGAATCGGCTTGAGCCAAGGAATCAGAGGAGACAAGAATTTCGTTTCTAGGACTTACGGATCAGAAGTTATAAGCAAAAACGTAAGTGCAACTTTGGACTGTTGGTGGCGCTAGCGGGCTTGAGATAGAAACTCCAAATTTGCTGTGGATATTATTTGGACTGTCCTCTGTCAGTGTGCCAAATTTCATAACTTTCCTATGTACGGTTCTAGGGGCTGCCATAGACCGCAATGGCGGAGGAATAATAATAATTATTATAATAATAATAATAAATATAGCTGCAAGCAGCAATCACCGGGGTCAAGCCAAAAAAGGCACAGCAGAAAGAAAAGTTGACTTTGGATGAGCAGTTTAAAGAACCTAGGAAAATCTCTTGATTTCAGACAAAACAATATAACAGTTATCAGCAAAAAAGCTGTGTTCTCATTTAGTGAAATCTCTCCCTCTCTTTTGACGAGCATTGATAACTAGAACACTGAAGTAAAAATGAGTGGTGCTTGCAGTGGCAATACTGAGCTCACAAAATGTTACAGTGGTGTTAATGAGTCAAAAGAGCCCACCCCCATGTCTCTACGATGTTCTGACACAAAGATATAGCTCTTGCAAAAACGGTTGATATAGTATTCTCATTTGTTGCTAGGGAGTGAATTGGCAACCCCCAGTGATTATAGTCAAAGCCATGAGAGAAATAATCCATGATGACTGGTTTTAGATGTGTTGTTGCAGTAGGTTTAGGCAAAAAATGCCATATTCTATCTCAAAACCAGTAGGTGGCACAATGACAAAATTTGTGCATGCAACCTCAGATCATTACTGTGTTACATCTAGCTAGTTTTATGACTATACACTTTAGTTTAGTGAATAAACAGTTGTATGACCGTAGGGTGGCTTGATTTCAAATGTTATGTTCAATTATAAGGCCAACTAGTGGTGCAAGCATCCAATTTTTTTTTTGTGTAGCCTCAGACTGTGGTCTTAAATCAGCGTATCAAATATGGTGAAAAAATATCTTTGCGTTACGAAGTTATAACCATTTATGTGTAAAAAAACACAAAATTTAAAGGTAATTTTTAGTTTTTTGCAATTTTCTGCCATTTCTGATGAAAATTTTAAAATAACGCCAATAGAACTTTTTGTTCAGAAGGTAATGCAATGTTCTTCCTATGGTGTTTTCGAGTCGATCGGAATAATGCTCGCGGAGATATTCGTGTGTGTTTTTTAAGTGCTATTTTGATGCACAGGGCTAACCGTAAGGCGAATCCTAGCATGTTTGGTATCGTTGGACTCGGCAACTATTCAAAACTTGAAGGAAACAAGTCCCATGAAAATATGTTGATCACAGCCAAAGGTATAAGCGTATAAGCCATTCGTCTGGCCAATAGGTGGCGCTGCAACGAAACTGTGCAAGCACATTCAGTTCCTGACTGGCATCTCAAGTACCAAGTGTTGTGCCAATAGGCTTAAGTTTGGCGAAGATACAGCCTAAAATCTGTTTTTTGTGCTCTATGTAAAATTTGTTGATGCGCTATACGACAACTGATTAGTTTATCGAAATTCTTTTAATAACTTTTTGCCTTGAGTGTCTCTAGATGCTGCATACCGATTTTTGTGGCAATCGGGTAAAAACTCTAGGACGAGTTCGCAAAAGTAGGTTTTATGAATAATTCAAAATGGCGGAAAAATTTTCATGACGGAAAATGACGTCATAGGGTCCTATCGAATCGTCTTGAGCCAAGGAATCAGATGAAACAAGAATTTTGTTTCTAGGACTTACGGATCAGAAGTTATAAGCAAAAACCTAAGTGCAACTTTGGACTGTTGGTGGCGCTAGCGGGTTAGAGATAGAGACTCCAAATTTGCTGTGGGGACACATTGGACTGTCCTCTATCAGTGTGCCAAATTTCATAACTTTCCTACGTACGGTTCTATGGGCTGCCATAGACCGCAATGGCGGAAGAAGAAAAATTTACTAACAGAAACAATTGCCACAAGCCGAAAAGGGCACAGAAGGGTGTAAAGTTGAGTTTGGATAAGCAGACCGAAGAACCTAGGTAAACCTAATGATTTCAGATGAAAAAACGCAAAAATAATCAACAAAAATAATCTCTGTTCTTGTCTACTGCAATCGTCGTTCTGTTATTGACAGTCATGGAACATTAGAGCACTGAAGAACATGTGAGTGATATTTGCAGTGGCAAAACATGTGTCACACAAGGGCGTAGGTTTGATTCTGGCATTGGTGGGGACATAAATAAAATGGTCGCATTGCAAAAACTGTTTATCACCGTTTACTTGACATAAACAACAGACAACTCAGTATGCACTTTACTCAGTGACATCTGACTCGCCACCCCCGGTTCCATCCCAAATTTAATGTACTATAATAAACAATTCGTTATGTCCTAGAGCCTAATAAACAGTAGCTGTTTAAGTCTTTGTCAAAAAAAGAAAATCACATAGTAACATATATGAATCCATATTAAATTTATAATATTGAAGAATATGCAATTAATATTTAATTCTTAATTTAATTTTGCCAAAAAATCCCAGTGTTGAAGTAGGTATATATATCATGCTGTTTCCTGAACACAGTTTATTAACGTTTCTGTAGTTTACATTAAATCTTCTTTTCATTAACAGACAGTTAATCAGTGTGAAAAAAATAGTTTGTTTAAAATGCAACATTATGTCTACATCTGTGCAAGTAATGACCACAGTGCAGTAATGAAAGTATTCAGCAATCATGACATGAATTCATGTTTTTACCATGTTGGGGTTATTTTATTTCATGGATTAGGGACCCTCTAAATAACCTTGCCACCCCATTTATAAAAGGTTGACACAAGTTTGCAACTCCTCAGGGTTAACATGGGATTGTCCTGTATTGGTGAAAACACTGTCCTTGAATCATTATGTGGCACAACTTTTTTTGTGCATGAAATAGTTACAGTGGGTATAATAATACTTTCTTCCTCACTTACCTGTCGCCCGAATAATCACGCACGTCTTGTTGAGTGAACTTTGGCGCGTTGTACAAAGTGAAACCATCCTATCACACGTAGCGAGTAAAGACAAGCCCATCAAAAAGTGATGTGCGTTAGAGAGGCGGGACTCAAGAATGCTAATCCAATCATATTAGCAATGTGCGTTAGAGAGGCGGGACTAAAGAAATGCAAAGCCAATCATATTAGCGATGTGACTTACGGAGGCGGGCATTGCAGAGAACGAAAGCTGTTAACCGTTTGTGTACCACATAGAGCGTTATTTTTACAGAACGGGATTGCAAAAGATTTCTAATCTAATTTAAATGATTTCTGACAAAAATATAATAAGTAAAAAATAGAAAACACAAGAACAAGACGGACATTAGTGGTTATATATGAATACAGATTAAATGTTTGGTCGAAATTATTGCTAGGGACAATTCAGTCTTCTCTGAATATTGGTAGGGACATGTCCCTAGCGTCCCACCCTAAATCTACGCCCATGGTGTCACAACATGTTACAACAAGTTAAATGAGTCAAAATACACCATCCCCATGTGTCTACAATGTTCTGATGCAGAGAAAAAGCTCTTGCAAAAACGGTTGATAAGGTATTCTCATTGGTTGCTAGAGAGTAAATGAACATGCACCAGTGATTATAGTTCAATTCATGAAAGGAATAATCCATGAAGACTCATGGTTTTAGATGTGTTTTTGCAGTAGTTATAGGCAAAAATAGCCATTTTCTATCTCAAAACCACTAGGTGGCGCTATGACAAAACTGTGCATGCAACCTTAGGTCATGACTGTGTTACATCTAGCTAGTTTCATGACTATACACTTTAGTTAAGCAATAAAATAGTTGTATGACCATAGGGCTTGGTTGATATGAAAGATTTTGTTCAATTATAGGGCCACCTAGTGGTGGAGGCATACCATTTTTTTTGTGTGGCCTCAGACTGTGGTCGTACATCTGCGTATCAAATCTGGTGAAAAAATCTCTTTTCGTTGCGAAGTTATAACCATTTATGTGTAAAAAATGCAAAATTTAAAGGTAATTTTTCGTTTTTTGCATTTTTCGGCCATTTCTGATGAAAATTTTAATATAACGCCAATAGAACTTTTTGTTCAGAAGGTAATGCAATATTCTTCCTATGGTGTTTTCGTGTCGATCGGAATAACGCTCGCGGAGTTATTCGCGCGTGTTTTTTAAGTGCTATTTTGATGCACAGGGCTAACCGTAAGGCGAATCCTGGCATGTTTGGTATCGTTGGACTCGGCGACTACTCAGGACTCCAAAAAATCAAGTCCCGTGAAAATACTTTTATCGCAGCCAAAGTTATAGGCGTATAGAACATTCGTCTGACCACTAGGTGGCGCTGCAACGAAACTGTGCATGCACCCTCAGTTCCTGACTGTCATCTCGAGTACCAAGTGTCGTGTCAATAGGCCTAAGTTTGGCGAAGATACAGCCTAAAATCTGTTTTTTTGCGCTCTATGTAAAATTCGTTGACGCGCTATACGAGAACGGATTGGTTTATCGAAATTCTTTTAATAACTTTTTGCCTTGAGTGTCTCTAGATGCTGCATACCGATTTTCGTGGCAATCGGGTAAAAACTCTAGGAGGAGTTCGCAAAAGTAGGTTTTACGAATATTTCAAAATGGCGGAAAAATTTTCATGACGGAAAATAACGTCATAGGGTCTAATCGAATCGTCTTGAACCAAGGAATCAGAGGAAACAAGAATTTCGATTCTAGGACTTACGGATCAGAAGTTATAAGCAAAAACGTAAGTGCAACTTTGGACTGTTGGTGGCGCTAGCGGGTTTAAGATAGAGACGCCAAATTTGCTGTGGATAATATTTGGACTGTCCTTTATCAGTGTGCCAAATTTCATAACTTTCCTACGTACGGTTCTATGGGCTGCCATAGACCGCAATGGCGGAAGAAGAAGAAGAATAACTAATAAATATAGCTGCAAGCAGCAATCACCGGGGTCAAGCCAAAAAGGGCACAGCAGAAAGTAAAGTTGACTTCGGATGAGCAGTTTAAAGTACCTAGGAAAATCTCTTGATTTCAGACAAAACAATATAACAATTATCAGCAAAAAAGCTGTTCTCATTTAGTGAAATCTCTCCCTCTCTTTCGACGAGCATTGATAACTAGAACACTGACGTAAAAATGAGTGGTGCTTCTAGTGGCAATACTCAGCTCACAAAATGTTACAGTGGTGTTATCGAGTCAAAAGAGCCCACCCCCATGTCTCTGCGATGTTCTGATGCAGAGAAAAAGCTCTGGCAAAAACAGTTGATAAGGTATTCTCATTGGTTGCTAGGGAGTGAATTGGCAACCACCAGTGATTATAGTCAAAGCCATGAAAGGAATAATCCATGATGACTCATGGTTTTAGATGTGTTGTTGCAGTAGTTTTAGGCAAAAAATGCCATATTTCTATCTCAAAACCAGTAGGTGGCGCAATGACAAAATTGTGCATGCAACCTCAGGTCATAACTGTGTTACATCTAGCTAGTTTTATGAATATACACTTTAGTTTAGTGAAGAAACAGTTGTATGACCATAGGGTGGCTTGATTTCAAAGGTTTTGTTCAATTATAAGGCCAACTAGTGGTGCAAGCATAAAATTATTTTTGTGTAGCCTCAGACTGTGGTCGTACATCAGCGTATCAAATCTGGTGAAAAAATCTCTTTTCGTTGCGAAGTTATAGCCATTTATGTGTAAAAAATGCAAAATTTAAGGTAATTTTTCGTTTTTTGCATTTTTCGGCAATTTCTGATAAAAATTTTAATGTAACGCCAATAGAACTTTTTGTTCAGAAGGTAACGCAATGTTCTTCCTATGGTGTTTTCAAGTCGATCGGAAAAACGCTCGCGGAGATATTCACGCGTGTTTTTTAAGCGCTATTTTGCTGCGCAGGGTTAACCGTAAGGCGAATTCTGGCATGTTTGGTATCGTTGGACTCGGAAACTATTCAGAACTCCAAAGAAACAAGTCCCGTGAAAATACGTCAATCTGAGCCAAAGTTATAGGCGTTTAAAACATAAGTCTGGCCACTAGGTGGCGCTGCCACGAAATTGTGCATGCACACTCAGTTCCTCACTGTCATCTCAAGTACCAAGTGTCGTGTCAATAGGCCTAAGTTTGACGAAGATACAGCCTAAAATCTGTTATTTTGCGCTCTACGTAAAATTCGTTGACGCGCTATACGACAACGGATTGGTTTATCTATATTCTTTTAATAACTTTTTGCCTTGAGTGTCTCTAGATGCTGCATACCGATTTTCGTGGCAATCGGGCAAAAACTCTAGGACGAGTTCGCAAAAGTAGGTTTTACGAATAATTCAAAATGGCGGAAAAATTTTCATGACGGAAAATGACGTCATAGGGTCTAATCGAATCGGCTTGAGCCAAGGAATCAGAGGAGACAAGAATTTCGTTTCTAGGACTTACGGATCAGAAGTTATAAGCAAAAACGTAAGTGCAACTTTGGACTGTTGGTGGCGCTAGCGGGCTTGAGATAGAAACTCCAAATTTGCTGTGGATATTATTTGGACTGTCCTCTGTCAGTGTGCCAAATTTCATAACTTTCCTATGTACGGTTCTAGGGGCTGCCATAGACCGCAATGGCGGAGGAATAATAATAATTATTATAATAATAATAATAAATATAGCTGCAAGCAGCAATCACCGGGGTCAAGCCAAAAAAGGCACAGCAGAAAGAAAAGTTGACTTTGGATGAGCAGTTTAAAGAACCTAGGAAAATCTCTTGATTTCAGACAAAACAATATAACAGTTATCAGCAAAAAAGCTGTGTTCTCATTTAGTGAAATCTCTCCCTCTCTTTTGACGAGCATTGATAACTAGAACACTGAAGTAAAAATGAGTGGTGCTTGCAGTGGCAATACTGAGCTCACAAAATGTTACAGTGGTGTTAATGAGTCAAAAGAGCCCACCCCCATGTCTCTACGATGTTCTGACACAAAGATATAGCTCTTGCAAAAACGGTTGATATAGTATTCTCATTTGTTGCTAGGGAGTGAATTGGCAACCCCCAGTGATTATAGTCAAAGCCATGAGAGAAATAATCCATGATGACTGGTTTTAGATGTGTTGTTGCAGTAGGTTTAGGCAAAAAATGCCATATTCTATCTCAAAACCAGTAGGTGGCACAATGACAAAATTTGTGCATGCAACCTCAGATCATTACTGTGTTACATCTAGCTAGTTTTATGACTATACACTTTAGTTTAGTGAATAAACAGTTGTATGACCGTAGGGTGGCTTGATTTCAAATGTTATGTTCAATTATAAGGCCAACTAGTGGTGCAAGCATCCAATTTTTTTTTTGTGTAGCCTCAGACTGTGGTCTTAAATCAGCGTATCAAATATGGTGAAAAAATATCTTTGCGTTACGAAGTTATAACCATTTATGTGTAAAAAAACACAAAATTTAAAGGTAATTTTTAGTTTTTTGCAATTTTCTGCCATTTCTGATGAAAATTTTAAAATAACGCCAATAGAACTTTTTGTTCAGAAGGTAATGCAATGTTCTTCCTATGGTGTTTTCGAGTCGATCGGAATAATGCTCGCGGAGATATTCGTGTGTGTTTTTTAAGTGCTATTTTGATGCACAGGGCTAACCGTAAGGCGAATCCTAGCATGTTTGGTATCGTTGGACTCGGCAACTATTCAAAACTTGAAGGAAACAAGTCCCATGAAAATATGTTGATCACAGCCAAAGGTATAAGCGTATAAGCCATTCGTCTGGCCAATAGGTGGCGCTGCAACGAAACTGTGCAAGCACATTCAGTTCCTGACTGGCATCTCAAGTACCAAGTGTTGTGCCAATAGGCTTAAGTTTGGCGAAGATACAGCCTAAAATCTGTTTTTTGTGCTCTATGTAAAATTTGTTGATGCGCTATACGACAACTGATTAGTTTATCGAAATTCTTTTAATAACTTTTTGCCTTGAGTGTCTCTAGATGCTGCATACCGATTTTTGTGGCAATCGGGTAAAAACTCTAGGACGAGTTCGCAAAAGTAGGTTTTATGAATAATTCAAAATGGCGGAAAAATTTTCATGACGGAAAATGACGTCATAGGGTCCTATCGAATCGTCTTGAGCCAAGGAATCAGATGAAACAAGAATTTTGTTTCTAGGACTTACGGATCAGAAGTTATAAGCAAAAACCTAAGTGCAACTTTGGACTGTTGGTGGCGCTAGCGGGTTAGAGATAGAGACTCCAAATTTGCTGTGGGGACACATTGGACTGTCCTCTATCAGTGTGCCAAATTTCATAACTTTCCTACGTACGGTTCTATGGGCTGCCATAGACCGCAATGGCGGAAGAAGAAAAATTTACTAACAGAAACAATTGCCACAAGCCGAAAAGGGCACAGAAGGGTGTAAAGTTGAGTTTGGATAAGCAGACCGAAGAACCTAGGTAAACCTAATGATTTCAGATGAAAAAACGCAAAAATAATCAACAAAAATAATCTCTGTTCTTGTCTACTGCAATCGTCGTTCTGTTATTGACAGTCATGGAACATTAGAGCACTGAAGAACATGTGAGTGATATTTGCAGTGGCAAAACATGTGTCACACAAGGGCGTAGGTTTGATTCTGGCATTGGTGGGGACATAAATAAAATGGTCGCATTGCAAAAACTGTTTATCACCGTTTACTTGACATAAACAACAGACAACTCAGTATGCACTTTACTCAGTGACATCTGACTCGCCACCCCCGGTTCCATCCCAAATTTAATGTACTATAATAAACAATTCGTTATGTCCTAGAGCCTAATAAACAGTAGCTGTTTAAGTCTTTGTCAAAAAAAGAAAATCACATAGTAACATATATGAATCCATATTAAATTTATAATATTGAAGAATATGCAATTAATATTTAATTCTTAATTTAATTTTGCCAAAAAATCCCAGTGTTGAAGTAGGTATATATATCATGCTGTTTCCTGAACACAGTTTATTAACGTTTCTGTAGTTTACATTAAATCTTCTTTTCATTAACAGACAGTTAATCAGTGTGAAAAAAATAGTTTGTTTAAAATGCAACATTATGTCTACATCTGTGCAAGTAATGACCACAGTGCAGTAATGAAAGTATTCAGCAATCATGACATGAATTCATGTTTTTACCATGTTGGGGTTATTTTATTTCATGGATTAGGGACCCTCTAAATAACCTTGCCACCCCATTTATAAAAGGTTGACACAAGTTTGCAACTCCTCAGGGTTAACATGGGATTGTCCTGTATTGGTGAAAACACTGTCCTTGAATCATTATGTGGCACAACTTTTTTTGTGCATGAAATAGTTACAGTGGGTATAATAATACTTTCTTCCTCACTTACCTGTCGCCCGAATAATCACGCACGTCTTGTTGAGTGAACTTTGGCGCGTTGTACAAAGTGAAACCATCCTATCACACGTAGCGAGTAAAGACAAGCCCATCAAAAAGTGATGTGCGTTAGAGAGGCGGGACTCAAGAATGCTAATCCAATCATATTAGCAATGTGCGTTAGAGAGGCGGGACTAAAGAAATGCAAAGCCAATCATATTAGCGATGTGACTTACGGAGGCGGGCATTGCAGAGAACGAAAGCTGTTAACCGTTTGTGTACCACATAGAGCGTTATTTTTACAGAACGGGATTGCAAAAGATTTCTAATCTAATTTAAATGATTTCTGACAAAAATATAATAAGTAAAAAATAGAAAACACAAGAACAAGACGGACATTAGTGGTTATATATGAATACAGATTAAATGTTTGGTCGAAATTATTGCTAGGGACAATTCAGTCTTCTCTGAATATTGGTAGGGACATGTCCCTAGCGTCCCACCCTAAATCTACGCCCATGGTGTCACAACATGTTACAACAAGTTAAATGAGTCAAAATACACCATCCCCATGTGTCTACAATGTTCTGATGCAGAGAAAAAGCTCTTGCAAAAACGGTTGATAAGGTATTCTCATTGGTTGCTAGAGAGTAAATGAACATGCACCAGTGATTATAGTTCAATTCATGAAAGGAATAATCCATGAAGACTCATGGTTTTAGATGTGTTTTTGCAGTAGTTATAGGCAAAAATAGCCATTTTCTATCTCAAAACCACTAGGTGGCGCTATGACAAAACTGTGCATGCAACCTTAGGTCATGACTGTGTTACATCTAGCTAGTTTCATGACTATACACTTTAGTTAAGCAATAAAATAGTTGTATGACCATAGGGCTTGGTTGATATGAAAGATTTTGTTCAATTATAGGGCCACCTAGTGGTGGAGGCATACCATTTTTTTTGTGTGGCCTCAGACTGTGGTCGTACATCTGCGTATCAAATCTGGTGAAAAAATCTCTTTTCGTTGCGAAGTTATAACCATTTATGTGTAAAAAATGCAAAATTTAAAGGTAATTTTTCGTTTTTTGCATTTTTCGGCCATTTCTGATGAAAATTTTAATATAACGCCAATAGAACTTTTTGTTCAGAAGGTAATGCAATATTCTTCCTATGGTGTTTTCGTGTCGATCGGAATAACGCTCGCGGAGTTATTCGCGCGTGTTTTTTAAGTGCTATTTTGATGCACAGGGCTAACCGTAAGGCGAATCCTGGCATGTTTGGTATCGTTGGACTCGGCGACTACTCAGGACTCCAAAAAATCAAGTCCCGTGAAAATACTTTTATCGCAGCCAAAGTTATAGGCGTATAGAACATTCGTCTGACCACTAGGTGGCGCTGCAACGAAACTGTGCATGCACCCTCAGTTCCTGACTGTCATCTCGAGTACCAAGTGTCGTGTCAATAGGCCTAAGTTTGGCGAAGATACAGCCTAAAATCTGTTTTTTTGCGCTCTATGTAAAATTCGTTGACGCGCTATACGAGAACGGATTGGTTTATCGAAATTCTTTTAATAACTTTTTGCCTTGAGTGTCTCTAGATGCTGCATACCGATTTTCGTGGCAATCGGGTAAAAACTCTAGGAGGAGTTCGCAAAAGTAGGTTTTACGAATATTTCAAAATGGCGGAAAAATTTTCATGACGGAAAATAACGTCATAGGGTCTAATCGAATCGTCTTGAACCAAGGAATCAGAGGAAACAAGAATTTCGATTCTAGGACTTACGGATCAGAAGTTATAAGCAAAAACGTAAGTGCAACTTTGGACTGTTGGTGGCGCTAGCGGGTTTGAGATAGAGACTCCAAAATTGCTAGGGATATTATTTGGACTGTCCTCTGTCAGTGTGCCAAATTTCATAACTTTCCTATGTACGGTTCTATGGGCTGCCATAGACCGCAATGGAACAGGAAGAAGAATAATATTTAAAAAGAAAAAGAAAAAGAAAAAGAAAAAGAAAAAGAAAAAGAAAAAGAAAACTAACGGATACAATAGGGGTCTTCGCCCATTCTGGGCTTGACCCCTAAATATAGCTGCAAGCAGCAATACCGGGGTCAAGCCGAAAAGGGCACAGAAGGGTGTAAAGTTGAGTTTGGATAAGAATACTAAAGAACCTATGTAAACCTCATGATGTCAAATGAAAAAAACGCAAAAGTAATCAACAAAAATAATCTATGTTATTGTCTACTGCAATCATCCTTCTGTTATTGACAATCATGGAACATTAGAGCACTGAAGGACATGTGAGTGATGTTTGCAGTGGCATAAAACACAACATGTTACAACAAGTTAAATCAGTCAAAAGAGACCATCCCCATGTCTCTACGATGTTCTGATGCAAAGAAAAAGCTCTTTCAAAAACGGTTCATAAGGTATTCTCATTGGTTGCTAGAGAGTAAATTCACATCCACCAGTGATTATAGTCCAAGCCATGAAATGAAGAATCCATGATGACTTATGATTTTAGATGTGTTGTTGCAGTAGTTTTAGGCAAATATAGCTATTTTCTATCTCCAAACCACTAGGTGGCACTATGACAGAATCGTGCATGCAACCTCAGGTCATGACTGCGTTACATCTAGCTAGTTTCGTGACTATACACTTTAGTTCAGTAAAGAAATAGTTGTATGACCATAGGGCTTGCTTGATATGAAAGATTATGTTCAATTATAGGGCCACCTAGTGGTTCAGGCATACCAATTTTTTTGTGTGGCCTCAGACTCTGCTCATACATCAGCGTATCAAATCTGGTGAAAAAATCTCTTTTCGTTGTGAAGTTATAACCATTTATGTGTAAAAACCACAAATTTTAAAGGTAATTTTTCGATTTTTGCAATTTTCGGCCATTTCTGATGAAAATTTTAATATAACGCCAATAGAACTTTTTGTTCAGAAGGTAATGCAATGTTCTTCCTATGGTGTTTTCGAGTCGATCGGAATAACGCTCGCGGAGTTATTTGCGCGTGTTTTTTAAGTGCTATTTTGATGCACAGGGCTAACCGTAAAGCGAATCCTGGCATGTTTGGTATCGTTGGACTCGGCGACTACTCAGGACTCCAAAAAATCAAGTCCCGTGAAAATACTTTTATCGCAGCCAAAGTTATAGGCGTATAGAACATTTGTCTGACCACTAGGTGTCGCTGCAACGAAACTGTGCATGCACCCTCAGTTCCTGACTGGCATCTCGAGTACCAAGTGTCGTGTCAATAGGCCTAAGTTTGGCGAAGATACAGCCTAAAATCAGTTTTTTTGCGATCTATGTAAAATTCGTTGACGCGCTATACGAGAACGGATTGGTTTATCGAAATTCTTTTAATAACTTTTTGCCTTGAGTGTCTCTAGATGCTGCATACCGATTTTCGTGGCAATCGGGTAAAAACTCTAGGAGGAGTTCGCAAAAGTAGGTTTTACGAATATTTCAAAATGGCGGAAAAATTTTCATGACGGAAAATAACGTCATAGGGTCTAATCGAATCGTCTTGAACCAAGGAATCAGAGGAAACAAGAATTTCGTTTCTAGGACTTACGGATCAGAAGTTATAAGCAAAAACGTAAGTGCAACTTTTGACTGTTGGTGGCGCTAGCGGGTTTGAGATAGAGACTCCAAAATTGCTAGGGATATTATTTGGACTGTCCTCTGTCAGTGTGCCAAATTTCATAACTTTCCTATGTACGGTTCTATGGGCTGCCATAGACCGCAATGGAACAGGAAGAAGAATAATATTTAAAAAGAAAAAGAAAAAGAAAAAGAAAAAGAAAAAGAAAACTAACGGATACAATAGGGGTCTTCGCCCATTCTGGGCTTGACCCCTAAAAAGAAAACTAACGGATACAATAGGGGTCTTCGCCCATTCTGGGCTTGACCCCTAATTATAATAAATATAGCTGCAAGCAGCAATGCCGGGGTCAAGCCGAAAAGGGCACAGAAGGGTGTAAAGTTGAGATTGGATAAGAATACTAAAGAACCTAGGTAAACCTCATGATTTCAAATGAAAAAAACGCAAAAGTAATCAACAAAAATAATCTATGTTCTTGTCTAATGCAATCGTCCTTCTGTTATTGACAATCATGGAACATTAGAGCACGGAAGGACACGTGAGTGATGTATGCAGTGGCATAACATGGGTCACAACATGTTACAACAAGTTAAATCAGTCAAAAGAGACCATCCCCATGTCTCTATGATGTTCTGATGCAGAGAAAAAGCTCTTTCAAAAACAGTTGATTAGGTAATCTCATTGGTTGCTAGAGAGTAGATTCACATCCACCAGCGATAATAGTCCAAGCCATGAAATGAAGAATCCATGATGACTTATGATTTTAGATGTGTTGTTGCAGTAGTTTTAGGCAAAAATTGCTATTTTCTATCTCCAAGCCACTAGGTGGCGCTATGACAAAATTGTGCATGCAACCTCAGGGCATGACTGCGTTACATTTAGCTAGTTTTCTGACTATACACTTTAGTTCAGCAAAGAAATAGTTGTATGACCATAGGGCTTGCTTGATATGAAAGGTTTTGTCCAATTATAAGGCCAACTAGTGGTGAAGGCATACCAATGTTTTTGTGTGACCTCAGACTCTGCTCGTACATCAGCGTATCAAATCTGGTGAAAAAATCTCTTTTCGTTGCGAAGTTATAACCATTTATGTGTAAAAAACACAAAATTCAAAGGTAATTTCTCGTTTTTTGCAATTTTCGGCCATTTCTGATGAAAATTTTAATATAACGCCAATAGAACTTTTTGTTCAGAAGGTAATGCAATATTCTTCCTATGATGTTTTCAAGTCGATCAGAATTACGCTCGCGGAGATATTCGCGCTTGTTTTTTAAGTGCTGTTTTGCTGCGCAGGGCTAACCGTAAGGCGAAATCTGGCATGTTTGGTATCGTTGGACTCGGCGACTACCCAGGACTCCTAAAAATCAAGTCCCGTCAAAATACGTTTATCACAGCCAAAGTTATAGGCGTATAAAACATTCGTCTGGCCAGTAGGTGGCGCTGCGACGAAACTGTGCATGCATTCTCAGTTCCTGACTGGCATCTCAAGTACCAAGTGTCGTGTCAATAGGCCTAAGTTTGACGAAGATAAAGCCTAAAATCTGTTTTTTTGCGCTCTACATAAAACTCGTTAAGGTGGTATTTGACAACGGATTGCTGTATCGAAATTCTTTTGATAACTTTTTGCCATGAGTGTCTCAAGATGATACATACCAATTTTCGTGGCAATCGGACAAAAGCTCTAGGACGAGTTCGAAAAAGTAGGTTTTTCAAATAATTCAAAATGGCGGGAAAATTTTCATGACGGAAAATGACGTCATAGAGTGTAATCGAATCGTCTTGAGCCAAGGAATCAGAGGAAGCAAGAATTTTGTTTCTAGGACTTACGGATCAGAAGTTATAAGCAAAAACATAAGTGCAATTTTGGACTGTTGGTGGCGCTAGCGGGTTTGACATAGAGACTCCAAATTTGCTGTGGGGACACATTGGAGTGTCCTTTATCAGTGTGCCAAATTTCATAACTTTCCTACGTACGGTTCTATGGGCTGCCATAGACCGCAATGGCGGAAGAAGAATAACTAATAATAATAATAAATATAGCTGCAAGCAGCAATCACCGGGGTCAAGCCAAAAAGGGCACAGCAGAAAGTAAAGTTGACTTCGGATGAGCAGTTTAAAGTACCTAGGAAAATCTCTTGATTTCAGACAAAACAATATAACAGTTATCAGCAAAAAAGCTGTTCTCATTTAGTGAAATCTCTCCCTCTCTTTCGACGAGCATTGATAACTAGAACACTGACGTAAAAATGAGTGGTGCTTGCAGTGGCAATACTCAGCTCACAAAATGTTACAGTGGTGTTAATGAGTCAAAAGAGCCCACCCCCGTGTCTCTACGATGTTCTGACGCAGAGATATAGCTCTTGCAAAAATGGTTGATAAGGTATTCTCATTGGTTGCTAGGGAGTGAATTGGCAACCACCAGTGATTATAGTCAAAGCCATGAAAGGAATAATCCATGATGACTCATGGTTTTAGATGTGTTGTTGCAGTAGTTTTAGGCAAAAAATGCCATATTTCTATCTCAAAACCAGTAGGTGGCGCAATGACAAAAATGTGCATGCAACCTCAGGTCATAACTGTGTTACATCTAGCTAGTTTTATGACTATACACTTTATTTTAGGGAAGAAACAGTTGTATGACCATAGGGTGGCTTGATTTCAAAGGTTTTTTTCAATTATAAGGCCAACTAGTGGTGCAAGCATACATTTTTTTTTGTGTAACCTCAGACTGTGGTCGTACATCAGCGTATCAAATCTGGTGAAAAAATCTCTTTTCGTTGCGAAGTTATAACCATTTATGTGTAAAAAATGCAAAATTTAAAGGTAATTTTTCGTTTTTTGCATTTTTCGGCCATTTCTGATAAAAATTTTAATATAACGCCAATAGAACTTTTTGTTCAGAAGGTAACGCAATGTTCTTCCTATGGTGTTTTCGAGTCGATCGGAATAACGCTCGGCGAGATATTCGCGCATGTTTTTTAAGTGCTATTTTGCTGCACAGGGTTAACCGTATGACGAATCCTGGCATGTTTGGTATCGTTGGACTCGGCGACCACTCAGGACTCCAAAAAATCAAGTCCCGTGAAAATACTTTTATCGCAGTCAAAGTTATAGGCGTATAGAACATTCGTCTGGCCACTAGGTGGCGCTGCAACGAAACTGTGCATGCACCCTCAATTCCTGACTGGCATCTCAAGTACCAAGTGTCGTGTCAATAGGCTTAAGTTTGGCGAAGATACAGCCTAAACTCTGTTTTTTTGCGCTCTATGTAAAATTCGTTGACGCGCTATACGAGAACGGATTGGTTTATCGAAATTATTTTAATAACTTTTTGCCTTGAGTGTCTCTAGATGCTGCATACCGATTTTTGTGGCAATCGGGTAAAAACTCTAGGACGAGTTCGCAAAAGTAGGTTTTACGAATAATTCAAAATGGCGGAAAAATTTTAATGACGGAAAATAACGTCATAGGGTCTAATCGAATCGTCTTGAGCCAAGGAATCAGAGGAAACAAGAGTTTCGTTTCTAGGACTTACGGATCAGAAGTTATAAGCAAAAACGTAAGTGCAACTTTGGACTGTTGGTGGCGCTAGCGGGTTTGAGATAGAGACTCCAAATTTGCTATGGGGACACATTGGACTGTCCTTTATCAGTGTGCCAAATTTCATAACTTTCCTAGGTACGGTTCTATGGGCTGCCATAGACCGCAATGGCGGAAGAAGAAGAAGAAGAAGAAGCAGAATAATAATAATAATAAGAAAACTAACAAATACAATAGGGGTCTTCGCCCCTTCGGGGCTTGACCCCTAATTATTATAAATATAGCTGCAAGCAGCGATACCGGGGTCAAGCCAAACATGGCAAAAAATGATTCATACGTGATGACTGTCATGATTTAAGAACTAAGTTTGCATTAGTTTTATGAAAAAAAAGCAATTGTTTCGTATCTTGAGACCACTAGGTGGCACTGTGCCGAAAGAATAGATGGTGCCTCAGGTCATGACTGTGATGACACATACCAAATTTAGTGTAAATACAATAAAGCGATACGGAGATATAGCCTTAAATGACTTGACCACTAGGGGGCACTGACCAAAAAAAAATTGTGACTCAGGTCTTGATTGTGATGACACCCACCAAATTTGGTGTAAATACAATAAAGAGATGCAGAGATATAGCCTTAAATGACTTGACCACTAGGGGGCACTGACCAAAAAATAAATTGTGACTCAGGTCTTGATTGTGATGACACCCACCAAATTTGGTGTAAATACGATAAAGAGATGCAGAGATATAGCTTCAAATCTCTTGACCACTAGGGGGCACCGAAAAGTTTACAAGTCCTCCCAGAACATGTTGCTGATGAACCATACCAAGTTTCATAACAATACGCAATTGCGTTTCTGAAATACTTGAACTTAAAGAAAAATTCAAAATGGCCGACACACAAAATGGCCGACCAAAAACCATTTGGTATCGTTTGACTCGGCATGCCTCATGACATCTAACAAGACCAGTCTCATAATTTTACATTCAAATTTGCAGTAGTTATAACCAAAAATAGACATTTTTTATATCTCGTGACCAGTAGGGGGCAGTGTGACGAAATGGTGCATGCACCCTCAAGTCATCACTGTTATGACATATACCAAGTCTCATATTAATACGCAAAAGTTTTGCGAAGATACACGCTCAAACTCATTTTGGCGTGCCCGCCCTCGCATTCTTTGATGCGTTATACGACAACGGATAGGTCTACCGAAAATCTTTTGATAACTTTTTGTCTAGAGTGTCTCTAGATGATGCATACCAAAAATCAAGTCAATCACACGAGCGCTCTAGGAGGAGTTCGAAAAAGTAGCTGTTCAATATAAATCAAAATGGCCGACAGGAAGTAGGTTTGACTCTGACATATTTGGTACAGTCGGACTCAGCATGAGCCAAGGAATCAATAGAGTGAAGTCTTATGTCATAGTGGCAATTTAATCAAATGATATAAAGATTTTAAAAATTTATTTTACATATCCTGACCACTAGGTGGCGCCGTCCTAAAGATTTATAGGTGCGCTCAGAACATGTCACTGATGAACCATGCCAAATTTCGTAGCGATACGCCAATCTGTTTGTGAAATACTGGACTTAATGAGAAAATTCAAAATGGCCGACACCCAAAATGGCAGACCGAAAACCGTTTGGTATCGTTTGACTCGGCATGCCTCAAGGAATCTAACAAGACCACCTTCATGATTTTAGACTCAAGTTTGAAGAAGTTATAAGCAAAAATAGGCATTTTTCGAATCTCGTGACCACTAGGTGGCGCTGCGACGAAACGTTTCAGGCACCCTCAGGTCATGACTGTAATGACAAATACCAAGTTTCGTGTCGATACAATAAAGTTTTGGCGTGCTCGCCGCCTTATATGTTGTCAATTGATACGAGAACGCATTGGTCTATCAAAAAGCTTTTGATAACTTTTTGTCTGGGGTGTCTCTAGATGCTACATACCAAAGGACATGCAAATCGGACGAACGCTCTAGGAGGAGTTCGAAAAAGTAGGTTTTACGGAAAATTCAAAATGGCGGAAAGATGTGCATGACACAAATGACATCAATGTGTGCAATTGAATCATCATGAGCCAAGGATTCAGAGGAAACAAGAATTTAGTGTCTAGGACTCACGGGTCAGAAGTTATGAGCATGAACATAAGTGGATTTTTGGACTGTTGGTGGCGCTAGAGGGTTTGAGTTAGACACACCAATGTTGCTATAGTAACTTCTAAGACTGTCCTCTACATGTGTGCCAAATTACATAACTTTCCTACGTACGGTTCTATGGGCTGCCATTGACTTCAATGGCGGAAGAACTAGGATGAATAATAATAAGAAAACTAACAATAACAATAGGTGTCTACGCCACTTCGTGGCTTGACCCCTAAATATAGCTGCAAGCAGCAATCACCGGGGTCAAGCCAAAAAGGGCACAGCAGAAAGTAAAGTTGACTTCGGATGATCAGTTTAAAGTACCTAGGAAAATCTCTTGATTTCAGACAAAACAATATAACAGTTATCAGCAAAAAAGCTGTGTTCTCATTTATTGAAATCTCTCCCTCTCTTTCGACGAGCATTGATAACTAGAACACTGACGTAAAAATGAGTGGTGCTTGCAGTGGCAATACTCAGCTCTCAAAATGTTACAGTGTTGTTAATGAGTCAAAAGAGCCCACCCCCGTGTCTCTACGATGTTCTGACGCAGAGTTATAGCTCTTGCAAAACGGTTGATAAGGTATTCTCATTGGTTGCTAGGGAGTGAATTGGCAACCACCAGTGATTATAGTCAAAGCCATGAAAGGAATAATCCATGATGACTCATGGTTTTAGATGTGTTGTTGTAGTAGTTTTAGGCAAAAAATGCCATATTTCTATCTTAAAACCAATAGGTGGCGCAATGACAAAATTGTGCATGCAACCTCAGGTCATAACTGTGTTACATCTAGCTAGTTATATGACTATACACTTTAGTTTAGTGAAGAAACAGTTGTATGACCATAGGGTGGCTTGATTTCAAAGGTTTTGTTCAATTATAAGGCCAACTAGTGGTGCAAGCATAAACTTTTTTTCATGTAGCCTCAGACTGTGGTCGTACATCAGCGTATCAAATCTGGTGAAAAAATCTCTTTTTGTTGCGAAGTTATAACCATTTATGTGTAAAAAATGCAAAATTTAAAGGTAATTTTTCGTTTTTTGCATTTTTCGGCCATTTCTGATGAAAATTTTAATATAACGCCAATAGAACTTTTTGTTCAGAAGGTAATGCAATGTTCTTCCTATGGTGTTTTCGAGTCGATCGGAATAACGCTCGCAGAGATATTCGCACGTGTTTTTTAAGTGCTATTTTGCTGCACAGGGCTAACCGTATGACGAAACCTGGCATGTTTGGTATCGTTGGACTCGACCACTACTCAGGACTCCAAAAATTGAAGTCCCGTGAAAATACTTTTATCGCAGCCAAAGTTATAGGCGTATAGAACATTCGTCTGGCCACTAGGTGGCGCTGCAACGAAACTGTGCATGCACCCTCAGTTCCTGACTGGCATCTCAAGTACCAAGTGTCGTGTCAATAGGCCTAAGTTTGGCGAAGATACAGCCTAAAATCTGTTATTGTGCGCTCTACCTAAAATTCGTTGACGCGCTATACGACAACGGATTGGTTTATCGAAATTCTTTTAATAACTTTTTGCCTTGAGTGTCTCTAGATGCTGCATACCGATTTTTGAGGCAAACGGGCAAAAACTCTAGGACGAGTTCGCAAAAGTAGGTTTAACGAATAATTCAAAATGGCGGAAAAATTTTCATGACGGAAAATGACGTCATAGGGTCCTATCGAATCGTCTTGAGCCAAGGAATCAGAGGAAACAAGAATTTCATTTCTGGGACTTACGGTTCAGAAGTTATAAGACAAAACGTAAGTGCAACTTTGGACTGTTGGTGGCGCTAGTGGGCTTGAGATAGAGACTCCAAATTTGCTGTGGATATTATTTGGACTGTCCTCTATCAGTGTGCCAAATTTCATAACTTTCTTACGTACGGTTCTATGGGCTGCCATAGACCGCAATGGCGGAAGAAGAAAAATTTACTAACAGAAACAATTGCCAATATAGCTGCAAGCAGCAATACCGGGGTCAAGCCGAAAAGGACCCAAAAGGATGTAAAATTGAGATTGGATAAGCAGACTGAAGAACCTAGTTAAACCAAGTTTAATTAGTGAAAAGAGCCCACCCCCGTGTCTCTACGGTGTTCCGATGCAGAGATATAGCTTTTGCAAAAACGGTTGATAAGGTATTCTCATTGGTTGCTAGGGAGTGAATTGGCAACCATCAGTGATTATAGTCAAAGCCATGAAAGGAATAATCCATGATGACTCATGGTTTTAGAAGTGTTGTTGCAGTAGTTTTAGGCAAAAAAATGCGTTATTCTATCTCAAAACCAGTAGGTGGCGCAATGACAAAATTGTGCATGCAACCTCAGGTCATAACTGTGTTACATCTAGCTAGTTTTATGACTATACACTTTAGTTTAGTGAAGAAACAGTTGTATGACCATAGGGCTGGCTTGATATCAAAGGTTTTGTTCAATTATAGGGCCACCTAGTGGTGCAAGCATACAATTTTTTTTGTGTGGCCTCAAAATATGCTCATACATCAGGGTATCAAATATGGTAAAAAAATCTCTTTGCGTTACGAAGTTATAGCCATTTATGTGTAAAAACACAAAATTTAAAGGTAATTTTTCGTTTTTTGCAATTTTCAGCCATTTCTGATGAAAATTTTAATACAATGCCAATAGAACTTTTTGTTCAGAAGGTAATGCAATATTCTTCCTATGATGTTTTCGAGTCGATCAGAATTACGCTCGCGGAGATATTCGCGCGTGTTTTTTAAGTGCTATTTTGCCGCGCAGGGTTAACCGTAAGGCCAATTCTGGCATGTTTGGTATCGTTGGACTCGGCAACTATTCAGGACTCCAAGGAAACAAGTCCCATGAAAATACTTCGATCACAGCCAAAGTTATAGGTGTGTAAAACATTCGTCTTACCACTAGGTGGCGCTGCGACAAAACTGGGCATGCGCTCTCAGTTCCTGACTGGCATCACAAGTACCAAGTGTCGTTTCAATAGGCTTAAGTTTGGCGAAGATACAGCCTCAAATCCGTTTTTTTGCACTCTACGTAAAATTTGTTGACGCGGTTTACGCAAACAGATTGGCGAATCGACATTAATTCCATAACTTTTTGCCGTGAGGGTCTGTAGATGCTACATACCGATTTTCGTGGAAATCGGGCAAAAGCTCTAGGACGAGTTCGCAAAAGTAGGTTTTACGAATAATTCAAAATGGCGGAAAAATTTTCATGACGGAAAATGACGTCATAGGGTCCAGTCGAATCGTCTTGAGCCAAGGAATCAGAGGAAACAAGAATTTCGTTTCTAGGACGTATGGGTCAGAAGTTATAAACAAAAACGTAAGTGCAACTTTAGACTGTTGGTGGCGCTAGAGGGTTGGAGTTAGAGACTCCAAATTTGCTGTGGGGACACATTGGACTGTCCTTTATCAGTGTGCCAAATTTCATAACTTTCCTACGTACGGTTCTATGGGCTGCCATAGACCGCAATGGCGGAAGAAGAAGAAGAAGAAGAAGAATAATAATAATAAGAAGAAAACTAACAAATACAATAGGGGTCTTCGCCCCTTCGGGGCTTGACCCCTAAATATAGCTGCAAGCAGCAATGCCGGGGTCAAGCCAAAAAGGGCACATAAGAAAGTAAAGTTGAATTCGGATGAGCAGTTTAAAGAACCTGGGAAAATCTCTTGATTTCAGACTAAATAATATAACAGTTATCAGCTAAAAAGCTGTGTTTTCATTCAGTGTCATCTCTCCCTCTCTTTCGTCGAGCATTGATAACTAGAACACTGACGTAAAAATGAGTGGTGCTTCTAGTGGCAATACTCAGCTCACAAAATGTTACAGTGGTGTTAATGAGTCAAAAGAGCCCACCCCCATGTCTCTGCGATGTTCTGATGCAGAGAAAAAGCTCTTGCAAAAACAGTTGATAACGTATTCTCATTGGTTGCTAGAGAGTAAATGGACATCCACTAGTGATTATAGTCAAAGCCATGAAAGGAATAATCCATGATGACTCATGGTTTTAGATGTGTTGTTGCAGTAGTTTTAGGCAAAAAATGCGTTATTCTATCTCAAAACCAGTAGGTGGCGCAATGACAAAATTGTGCATGCAACCTCAGGTCATAACTGTGTTACATCTAGCTAGTTTTATGACTATACACTTTAGATTAGTGAAGAAACAGTTGTATGACCATAGGGTGGCTTGATTTCAAAGGTTTTGTTAAATTATAAGGCCAACTAGTGGTGCAACCATACAATTTTTTTTGTGTAGCCTCAGACTGTGGTCGTACATCAGCGTATCAAATATGGTGAAAAAATCTCTTTGCGTTACGAAGTTATAGCCATTTATGTGTAAAAACACAAAATTTAAAGGTAATTTTTCGTTTTTTGCAATTTTCAGCCATTTCTGATGAAAATTTTAATACAATGCCAATAGAACTTTTTGTTCAGAAGGTAATGCAATATTCTTCCTATGATGTTTTCGAGTCGATCAGAATTACGCTCGCGGAGATATTCGCGCGTGTTTTTTAAGTGCTATTTTGCCGCGCAGGGTTAACCGTAAGGCCAATTCTGGCATGTTTGGTATCGTTGGACTCGGCAACTATTCAGGACTCCAAGGAAACAAGTCCCATGAAAATACGTCGATCACAGCCAAAGTTATAGGTGTGTAAAACATTCGTCTTACCACTAGGTGGCGCTGCGACGAAACTGGGCATGCACTCTCAGTTCCTGACTGGCATCACAAGTACCAAGTGTCGTTTCAATAGGCTTAAGTTTGGCGAAGATACAGCCTCAAATCCGTTTTTTTGCACTCTACGTAAAATTTGTTGACGCGGTTTACGCAAACAGATTGGCGAATCGACATGAATTCCATAACTTTTTGCCGTGAGGGTCTGTAGATGCTACATACCGATTTTCGTGGAAATCGGGCAAAAGCTCTAGGAAGAGTTCGCAAAAGTAGGTTTTACGAATAATTCAAAATGGCGGAAAAATTTTCATGACGGAAAATGACGTCATAGGGTCCAGTCGAATCGTCTTGAGCCAAGGAATCAGAGGAAACAAGAATTTCATTTCTAGGACGTACGGGTCAGAAGTTATAAACAAAAACGTAAGTGCAACTTTAGACTGTTGGTGGCGCTAGAGGGTTGGAGTTAGAGACTCCAAATTTGCTGTGGAGACACATTGGACTGTCCTTTATCAGTGTGCCAAATTTCATAACTTTCCTACGTACGGTTCTATGGGCTGCCATAGACCGCAATGGCGGAAGAAGAAGAAGAAGAAGAAGAAGAAGAATAAATATAGCTGCAAGCAGCAATCACCGGGGTCAAGCCAAAAAGGGCACAGCAGAAAGTAAAGTTGAATTCGGATGAGCAGTTTAAAGAACCTGGGAAAATCTCTTGATTTCAGACTAAATAATATAACAGTTATCAGCTAAAAAGCTGTGTTTTCATTCAGTGTCATCTCTCCCTCTCTTTCGTCGAGCATTGATAACTAGAACACTGACGTAAAAATGAGTGGTGCTTCTAGTGGCAATACTCAGCTCACAAAATGTTACAGTGGTGTTAATGAGTCAAAAGAGCCCACCCCCATGTCTCTGCGATGTTCTGATGCAGAGAAAAAGCTCTTGCAAAAACAGTTGATAACGTATTCTCATTGGTTGCTAGAGAGTAAATGGACATCCACTAGTGATTATAGTCAAAGCCATGAAAGGAATAATCCATGATGATTTATGGTTTTAGATGTGTTGTTGCAGTAGTTTTAGGCAAAAAATGCGTTATTCTATCTCAAAACCAGTAGGTGGCGCAATGACAAAATTGTGCATGCAACCTCAGGTCATAACTGTGTTACATCTAGCTAGTTTTATGACTATACACTTTAGTTTAGTGAAGAAACAGTTGTATGACCATAGGGTGGCTTGATTTCAAAGGTTTTGTTAAATTATAAGGCCAACTAGTGGTGCAACCATACAATTTTTTTTGTGTAGCCTCAGACTGTGGTCGTACATCAGCGTATCAAATATGGTGAAAAAATCTCTTTGCGTTACGAAGTTATAGCCATTTATGTGTAAAAACACAAAATTTAAAGGTAAATTTTCGTTTTTTGCGATTTTCAGCCATTTCTGATGAAAATTTTAATACAATGCCAATAGAACTTTTTGTTCAGAAGGTAATGCAATATTCTTCCTATGATGTTTTCGAGTCGATCAGAATTACGCTCGCGGAGATATTCGCGCGTGTTTTTTAAGTGCTATTTTGCCGCGCAGGGTTAACCGTAAGGCCAATTCTGGCATGTTTGGTATCGTTGGACTCGGCAACTATTCAGGACTCCAAGGAAACAAGTCCCATGAAAATACGTCGATCACAGCCAAAGTTATAGGTGTGTAAAACATTCGTCTTACCACTAGGTGGCGCTGCGACGAAACTGGGCATGCACTCTCAGTTCCTGACTGGCATCACAAGTACCAAGTGTCGTTTCAATAGGATTAAGTTTGGCGAAGATACAGCCTCAAATCCGTTTTTTTGCACTCTACTTAAAATTTGTTGACGCGGTTTACGCAAACAGATTGGCGAATCGACATGAATTCCATAACTTTTTGCCGTGAGAGTCTGTAGATGCTACATATCGATTTTCGTGGAAATCGGGCAAAAGCTCTAGGACGAGTTCGCAAAAGTAGGTTTTACGAATAATTCAAAATGGCGGAAAAATTTTCATGACGGAAAATTACGTCATAGGGTCCAGTCGAATCGTCTTGAGCCAAGGAATCAGAGGAAACAAGAATTTCGTTTCTAGGACGTACGGGTCAGAAGTTATAAACAAAAACGTAAGTGCAACTTTAGACTGTTGGTGGCGCTAGAGGGTTGAAGTTAGAGACTCCAAATTTGCTGTGGGGACACATTGGACTGTCCTTTATCAGTGTGCCAAATTTCATAACTTTCCTACGTACGGTTCTATGGGCTGCCATAGACCGCAATGGCGGAAGAAGAAGAAGAAGAAGAAGAATAATAATAAATATAGCTGCAAGCAGCAATGCCGGGGTCAAGCCGAAAAGGGCACAGAAGGATGTAAAGTTGCGTTTGGATAAGCAGACTGAAGAACCTAGGTAAACCTAATGATTTCAGATGAAAAAATGCAAAGGTAATTAACAAAAATAATCTATATTCTTGTCTACTGCAACTGTCCTTCGGTTATTGACAATCATGGAACATTAGAGCACTGAAGGACATGTATGTGATGCTTACAGTGGGTAAACATGGGTCACAACATGTTACAACAAGTTAAAAGAGTCAAAAGAGACCATCCCCATGTCTCTGTGATGTTCTGATACAGAGAAAAAGCTCTTGCAAAAACAGTTGATAACGTATTCTCATTGGTTGCTAGAGAGTAAATGGACATCCTCTAGTGATTATAGTCAAAGCCATGAAAGGAATAATCCATGATGACTCATGGTTTTAGATGTGTTGTTGCAGTAGTTTTAGGCAAAAAATGCCATATTCTATCTCAAAACCAGTAGGTGGCGCAATGACAAAATTCGTGCATGCAACCTCAGGTCATAAATGTGTTACATCTAGCTAGTTTTATGACTATACACTTTAGTTTAGTGAAGAAACAGTTGTATGACCATAGGGTGGCTTGATTTCAAAGGTTTTGTTCAATTATAAGGCCAACTAGTGGTGCAACCATACAATTTTTTTTGTGTAGCCTCAGACTGTGGTCGTACATCAGCGTATCAAATATGGTGAATAAATCTCTTTGCGTTACGAAGTTATAACCATTTATGTGTAAAAACACAAAATTTAAAGGTAATTTTTCGTTTTTTGCAATTTTCAGCCATTTCTGATGAAAATTTTAATATAGTGCCAATAGAACTTTTTGTTCAGAAGGTAATGCAATATTCTTCCTATGATGTTTTCGAGTCGATCAGAATTACGCTCGCGGAGATATTCGCGCGTGTTTTTTAAGTGCTGTTTTGCTGCGCAGGGCTAACCGTAAGGCGAAATCTGGCATGTTTGGTATCGCTGGACTCGGCGACTATTCAGGACTCCTAAAAATCAAGTCCCGTCAAAATACGTTGATCACAGCCAAAGTTATAGGTGTAAAAAACATCTGTCTGGCCACTAGGTGGCGCTGCGACGAAACTGTGCATGCACACTCAGTTCCTGACTGGCATCACAAGTACCAAGTGTCGTGTCAATAGGCCTAAGTTTGACGAAGATACAGCCTAAAATCTGTTTTTTTGCGCTCTACGTAAAATTTGTTAACGCGCTATACGACAACGGATTGGTTTATCGAAATTCTTTTGATAACTTTTTGCCGTGAGGGTCTCTAGATGATACATACCAATTTTCGTGGCAATCGGACAAAAGCTCTAGGACGAGTTCGAAAAAGTAGGTTTTATGAATAATTCAAAATGGCGGAAAATATTTTATGACGGAAAATGACGTCATAGGGTCCATTCGAATCGACTTGAGCCAAGGAATCAGAGGAAACAAGAATTTTGTTTGTAGGACATACGCATCAGAAGTTATAAGCAAAAACGTAAGTGCAAATTTGGACTGTTGGTGGCGCTAGCGGGTTTGAGATAGAGACTCCAAATTTGCTGTGGGGACACATTGGACTGTCCTCTATCAGTGTGCCAAATTTCATAACTTTCCTATGTACGGTTCTATGGGCTGCCATAGGCCGCAATGGCGGAAGAAGAAGAAGAATAATAATAATAATAATAATAATAAATATAGCTGCAAGCAGCAATACCGGGGTCAAGCCGAAAAGGGCACAGAAGGATGTAAAGTTGCATTTGGATAAGCAGACTGAAGAACCTAGGTAAACCTAATGATTTCAGATTAAAAAATCTAAAGGTAATCAACAAAAATAATCTATATTCTTGTCTACTGCAACTGTCCTTCGGTTATTGACAATCATGGAACATTAGAGCACTGAAGGACATGTATGTGATGCTTACAGTGGGCAAACATGGGTCACAACATGTTACAACAAGTTAAAAGAGTCAAAAGAGACCATCCCCATGTCTCTGTGATGTTCTGATACAGAGAAAAAGCTCTTGCAAAAACAGTTGATAACGTATTCTCATTGGTTGCTAGAGAGTAAATGGACATCCTCTAGTGATTATAGTCAAAGCCATGAAAGGAATAATCCATGATGACTCATGGTTTTAGATGTGTTGTTGCAGTAGTTTTTGGCAAAAAATGCCATATTCTATCTCAAAACCAGTAGGTGGCGCAATGACAAAAAAATAATTTCAGACAAAACAATATAACAGTTATCAGCAAAAAAGCTGTGTTCTCATTTAGTGAAATCTCTCCCTCTCTTTCGACGAGCATTGATAACTAGAACACTGACGTAAAAATGAGTGGTGCTTGCAGTGGCAATACTCAGCTCTCAAAATGTTACAGTGTTGTTAATGAGTCAAAAGAGCCAACCCCCGTGTCTCTACGATGTTCTGATGCAGAGTTATAGCTCTTGCAAAACGGTTGATAAGGTATTCTCATTGGTTGCTAGGGAGTGAATTGGCAACCACCAGTGATTATAGTCAAAGCCATGAAAGGAATATCCATGATGACTCATGGTTTTAGATGTGCTGTTGCAGTAGATTTATGCAAAAATAGCTATTTTCTATCTCCAAACCACTAGGGGGCGCTATGACAGAATCGTGCATGCAACCTCAGGTCATGACTGCGTTACATCTAGCTAGTTTCATGACTATACACTTTAGTTCGGCAAAGAAATAGTTGTATGACAATAGGGCTTGCTTGATATGAAATATTTTGTTCAATTATAGGGCCACCTAGTAGTTCAGGCATACCATTTTTTTTGTGTGGCCTCAGACTCTGCTCATACATCAGCGTATCAAATCTGGTGAAAAAATCTCTTTTCGTTGCGAAGTTATAACCATTTATGTGTAAAAACCACAAATTATAAAGTTAATTTTTCGTTTTTTGCAATTTTCGGCCATTTCTGATGAAAATTTTAATATAACGCCAATAGAACTTTTTGTTCAGAAGGTAATGCAATGTTCTTCCTATGGTGTTTTCGAGTCGATCGGAATAACGCTGGCGGAGTTATTCGCGCGTGTTTTTTAAGCGCTATTTTTATGCACAGGGCTAACCGTAAGACGAAATCTGGCATGTTTGGTATCGTTGGACTCGGCGACTATTCAGGACTCTTAAAAATCAAGTCCCGTCAAAATACGTTGATCGCAGCCAAAGTTAAAGGTGTATAAAACATCTGTCTGGCCACTAGGTGGCGCAGCGACGAAACTGTGCATGCACACTCAGTTCCTGACTGGCATCACAAGTACCAAGTGTCGTGTCAATAGGCCTAAGTTTGACGAAGATACAGCATAAAATCTGTTTTTTTGCGCTCTACGTAAAATGTGTTGACGCGCTATACAACAACGGATTGATTTATCAAAATTCTTTTAATAACTTTTTGCCGTGAGGGTCTCTAGATGCTACATACCAATTTTTGCGGCAATCGGGTAAAAACTCTAGGACGAGTTCGCAAAAGTAGGTTTTACGAATAATTCAAAATGGCGGAAAAATTTTCATGACGGAAAATGACGTCATAGGGTCCAATCGAATCGGCTTGAGCCAAGGAATCAGAGGAAACAAGAATTTCGTTTCTAGGACTTACGGATCAAAAGTTATAAGCAAAAACATAAGTGCAACTTTGGACTGTTGGTGGCGCTAGCGGGTTTGAGATAGAGACTCCAAATTTGCTGTGGATAATATTTGGACTGTCCTTTATCAGTGTGCCAAATTTGATAACTTTCCTACGTACGGTTCTATGGGCTGCCATAGACCGCAATGGCGGAAGAAGAAGCAGAATAATTATTATAATAATAATAAGAACACTAACAAATACAATAGGGGTCTTCGCCCCTTCGGGGCTTGACCCCTAATTATAAGAAAACTAACGGATACAATAGGGGTCTTCGCCCCTTCGGGGCTTGACCCCTAAATATAGCTGCAAGCAGCAATCACCGGGGTCAAGCCGAAAAGGGCACAGAAAGATGTAAAGTTGCGTTTGGATAAGCAGACTGAAGAACTTAGGTAAACCTAATGATTTCAGATGAAAAAATGCAAAGTAATCAACAAAAATAATCTATGTTCTTGTCTACTGCAACTGTCCTTCGGTTATTGACAATCATGGAACATTAGAGCACTGAAGGACATGTATGTGATGCTTACAGTGGGCAAACATGGGTCACAACATGTTACAACAAGTTAAAAGAGTCAAAAGAGACCATCCCCATGTCTCTGCGATGTTCTGATGCAGAGAAAAAGCTCTTGCAAAAACAGTTGATAAGGTGTTCTCATTGGTTGCTAGAGAGTAAATGGACATCCACTAGTGATTATATTCAAAGCCATGAAAGGAATAATCCATGATGACTCATGGTTTTAGATGTGTTGTTGCAGTAGTTTTAGGCAAAAATAGCTATTTTCTATCTCCAAACCACTAGGTCGCGCTATGACAGAATCGTGCATGCAACCTCGGGTCATATCTGCCTTACATCTAGCTAGTTTCATGACTATACACTTTAGTTCAGCAAAGAAATAGTTGTATGACCATAGGGCTTGCTTGATATGAAAGATTTTGTTCAATTATAGGGCCACCTAGTGGTTCAGGCATACCAATTTTTTTGTGTGGCCTCAGACTCTGCTCATACATCAGCGTATCAAATCTGGTGAAAAAATCTCTTTTCGTTACGAAGTTATAACCATTTATGTGTAAAAAACACAAAATCTAAAGGTAATTTTTCGTTTTTTGCAATTTTCGGCCATTTCTGATGAAAATTTTAATATAACGCCAATAGAGTTTTTTGTTCAGAAGGTAATGCTATGTTCTTCCTATGGCATTTTCGAGTCGATCGGAATAACGCTCGCAGAGATATTCGCGCATGTTTTTTAAGTGCTATTTTGCCGCGCAGGGTTAACCGTAAGGCCAATTCTGGCATGTTTGGTATCGTTGGACTCGGCAACTATTCAGAACTCCAAAGAAACAAGTCCCGTGAAAATACGTCAATCGGAGCCAAAGTTATAGGCGTGTAAAGCATAAGTCTGACCACTAGGTGGCACTGTGACGAAACTCTGCATGCACTCGTAGTTCCTGACTGGCATCACAAGTACCAAGTATCGTGTCAATAGGCTTAAGTTTGCCAAAGATACAGCCTCAAATCCGTTTTTTTGCGCTATACGTAAAATTTGTTGACGCGCTATACGACAACGGATTGGTTTATCGAAATTCTTTTAATAACTTTTTGCCTTGAGTGTCTCTAGATGCTGCATACCGATTTTTGAGGCAAATGGGCAAAAACTCTAGGACAAGTTCGCAAAAGTAGGTTTAACGAATAATTCAAAATGGCGGAAAAATTTTCATGACGGAAAATGACGACATAGGGTCCTATCGAATCGTCTTGAGCCAAGGAATCAGAGGAAACAAGATTTTCATTTCTGGGACTTACGGTTCAGAAGTTATAAGACAAAACGTAAGTGCAACTTTGGACTGTTGGT
This sequence comes from Paramisgurnus dabryanus, assembly GCF_030506205.2. Lineage (NCBI taxonomy): Eukaryota > Metazoa > Chordata > Actinopteri > Cypriniformes > Cobitidae > Paramisgurnus > Paramisgurnus dabryanus. Next base: position 49,318,091 of record NC_133339.1, read on the forward strand.
GGCGCTAGTGGGCTTGAGATAGAGACTCCAAATTTGCTGTGGATATTATTTGGACTGTCCTCTATCAGTGTGCCAAATTTCATAACTTTCCTACGTACGGTTCTATGGGCTGCCATAGACCGCAATGGCGGAAGAAGAAAAATTTACTAACAGAAACAATTGCCAATATAGCTGCAAGCAGCAATCACCGGGGTCAAGCCAAAAAGGGCACAGCAGAAAGTAAAGTTGACTTCGGATGAGCAGTTTAAAGTCCCTTAGAAAATCTCTTGATTTCAGACAAAACAATATAACAGTTATCAGCAAAAAAGCTGTGTTCTCATTTAGTGAAATCTCTCCCTCTCTTTCAACGAGCATTGATAACTAGAACACTGACGTAAAAATGAGTGGTGCTTGCAGTGGCAATACTCAGCTCTCAAAATGTTACAGTGTTGTTAATGAGTCAAAAGAGCCCACCCCCGTGTCTCTACGATGTTCTGACGCAGAGTTATAGCTCTTGCAAAACGGTTGATAAGGTATTCTCATTGGTTGCTAGGGAGTGAATTGGCAACCACCAGTGATTATAGTCAAAGCCATGAAAAGAATAATCCATGATGACTCATGGTTTTAGATGTGCAGTTGCAGTAGATTTAGGCAAAAATAGCTATTTTCTATCTCCAAACCACTAGGGGGCGCTATGACAGAATCGTGCATGCAACCTCAGGTCATGACTGCGTTACATCTAGCTAGTTTCATGACTATACACTTTAGTTCGACAAAGAAATAGTTGTATGACCATAGGGCTTGCTTGATATGAAATATTTTGTTCAATTATAGGGCCACCTAGTGGTTCAGGCATACCAATTTTTTTGTGTGGCCTCAGACTCTGCTCATACATCAGCGTATCAAATCTGGTGAAAAAATCTCTTTTCGTTGCGAAGTTATAACCATTTATGTGTAAAAAACCACAAAATCTAAAGGTAATTTTTCGTTTATTGCAATCTTCGGCCATTTCTGATGAAAATTTTAATATAACGCCAATAGAACTTTTTGTTCAGAAGGTAATGCAATGTTCTTCCTATGGTGTTTTCGAGTCGATCGGAATAACGCTCGCGGAGATATTCGCGCATGTTTTTTAAGTGCTGTTTTGCTGCGCAGGGCTAACCGTAAAGCGAAATCTGGCATGTTTGGTATCGTTGGACTCGGCGACTACTCAGGACTCCAAAAATTCAAGTCCCGTGAAAATACATTTATCGCAGTCAAAGTTATAGGCGTATAGAACATTCGTCTGGCCACTAGGTGGCGCTGAAACGAAACTGTGCATGCACCCTCACTTCCTGACTGGCATCTCAAGTACCAAGTGTCGTGTCAATAGGCCTAAGTTTGGCGAAGATACAGCCTAAACTCTGTTTTTTTGGGCTCTATGTAAAATTCGTTGACGCGCTATACGAGAACGGATTGGTTTATCGAAATTCTTTTAATAACTTTTTGCCTTGAGTGTCTCTAGATGCTGCATACCGATTTTCGTGGCAATCGGGTAAAAACTCTAGGACGAGTTCGCAAAAGTAGGTTTTACGAATAATTCAAAATGGCGGAAAAGTTTTCATGACGGAAAATAACGTCATAGGGTCTACTCGAATCGTCTTGAGCCAATGAATCAGACGAAACAAGAATTTTGTTTCTAGGACTTACGGATCAGAAGTTATAAGCAAAAACGCAAGGGCAACTTTGGACTGTTGGTGGCGCTAGCGGGTTTGAGATAGAGACTCCAAATATGCTGTGGATATTATTTGGACTGTCCTCTGTCAGTGTGCCAAATTTCATAACTTTCCTACGTACGGTTCTATGGGCTGCCATAGACCGCAATGGCGGAAGAAGAAAAATTTACTAACAGAAACAATTGCCAATATAGCTGCAAGCAGCAATGCCGGGGTCAAGCCAAAAAGGGCACATAAGAAAGTAAAGTTGAATTCGGATGAGCAGTTTAAAGAACCTGGGAAAATCTCTTGATTTCAGACTAAATAATATAACAGTTATCAGCAAAAAAGCTGTGTTTTCATTCAGTGTCATCTCTCCCTCTCTTCTCGAGGAGCATTGACAACTAGAACACTGAAGAAAATGTGAGTGGTGCTTGCAGTGGCAATTCTCAGCTCACAAAATGTTACAGTGGTGTTAATGAGTCAAAAGAGACCACCCCCATGTCTCTACGATGTTCTGATGCAGAGATATAGCTCTTGTAAAAAGGATTGATAAGGTATCCTAATTGGTTGCTAAGGAGTTAATTGGCATGCACCAATGATCTCCAAGCCATGAAAGGAATAATACATGATGACCCAAGATTTTAGATGTACTGTTGGAGTAGTTTTAGGCAAAAATACCATATTTCTATCTCAAAACCACTAGGTGGCGCAATTACAAAGTTGTGCATGCAACCTCAGTTCATAACTGTGTTACATCTAGCTAGTTTGATGACTATACACTTTAGTTTAGTGAAGAAATAGTTGTATGACCATAGGGCTTGCTTGATATGAAAGATTTTGTTCAATTATAGGGCCACCTAGTGGTTCAGGCATACCAATTTTTTTGTGTGGCCTCAGACTCTGCTCATACATCAGCGTATCAAATCTGGTGAAAAAATCTCTTTTCGTTGCGAAGTTATAACCATTTATGTGTAAAAAACACAAAATCTAAAGGTAATTTTTCGTTTTTTGCAATTTTCGGCCATTTCTGATGAAAATTTTAATAGAACGCCAATAGAACTTTTTGTTCAGAAGGTAATGCAATGTTCTTCCTATGGTGTTTTCAAGTCGATCGGAATAACGCTCGCGGAGATATTCGCGCATGTTTTTTAAGTGCTGTTTTGCTGCGCAGGGCTAACCGTAAGGCGAAATCTGGCATGTTTGGTATCGTTGGACTCGGCGACTATTCAGGACTCCTAAAAATCAAGTCCCGTCAAAATACGTTGATCACAGCCAAAGTTATAGGTGTAAAACACATCTGTCTGGCCACTAGGTGGCGCTGCGACGAAACTGTGCATGCACACTCAGTTCCTGACTGGCATCACAAGTACCAAGTGTCCTGTCAATAGGCCAAAGTTTGACGAAGATACAGCCTAAAATCTGTTTTTTTGCGCTCTACGTAAAATTTGTTGACGCGCTATACGACAACGGATTGGTTTATCGAAATTCTTTTGATAACTTTTTGCCGTGAGGGTCTGTAGATGCTACATACCGATTTTCGTGAAAATTGGGCAAAAGCTCTAGGACGAGTTCGCAAAAGTAGGTTTTACGAATAATTCAAAATGGCGGAAAAAATTTCATGACGGAAAATGACGTCATAGGGTCAAATCGAATCGTCTTGAGCCAAGGAATCAGAGGAAACAAGAATTTCGTTTCTAGGACTTACGGATCAGAAGTTATAAGCAAAAACATAAGTGCAACTTTGGACTGTTGGTGGCGCTAGCGGGTTAGAGATAGAGACTCCAAATTTGCTGTGGGGACACATTGGACTGTCCTTTATCAGTGTGCCAAATTTCATAACTTTCCTACGTACGGTTCTATGGGCTGCCATAGACCGCAATGGCGGAAGAAGAAAAATGTACTAACAGAAACAATTGCCAATATAGCTGCAAGCAGCAATCACCGGGGTCAAGCCAAAAAGGGCACAGCAGAAAGTAAAGTTGAATTCGGATGAGCAGTTTAAAGAACCTGGGAAAATCTCTTGATTTCAGACTAAATAATATAACAGTTATCAGCTAAAAAGCGGTGTTTTCATTCAGTGTCATCTCTCCCTCTCTTTCGTCGAGCATTGATAACTAGAACACTGACGTAAAAATGAGTGGTGCTTCTAGTGGCAATACTCAGCTCACAAAATGTTACAGTGGTGTTAATGAGTCAAAAGAGCCCACCCCCATGTCTCTGCGATGTTCTGATGCAGAGAAAAAGCTCTTGCAAAAACTGTTGATAACGTATTCTCATTGGTTGCTAGAGAGTAAATGGACATCCACTAGTGATTATAGTCAAAGCCATGAAAGGAATAATCCATGATGACTTATGGTTTTAGATGTGTTGTTGCAGTAGTTTTAGGCAAAAAATGCGTTATTCTATCTCAAAACCAGTAGGTGGCGCAATGACAAAATTGTGCATGCAACCTCAGATCATAACTGTGTTACATCTAGCTAGTTTTATGACTATACACTTTAGTTTAGTGAAGAAACAGTTGTATGACCATAGGGTGGCTTGATTTCAAAGGTTTTGTTAAATTATAAGGCCAACTAGTGGTGCAACCATACAATTTTTTTTGTGTAGCCTCAGACTGTGGTCGTACATCAGCGTATCAAATATGGTGAAAAAATCTCTTTGCGTTACGAAGTTATAGCCATTTATGTGTAAAAACACAAAATTTAAAGGTAATTTTTCGTTTTTTGCAATTTTCAGCCATTTCTGATGAAAATTTTAATACAATGCCAATAGAACTTTTTGTTCAGAAGGTAATGCAATATTCTTCCTATGATGTTTTCGAGTCGATCAGAATTACGCTCGCGGAGATATTCGCGCGTGTTTTTTAAGTGCTATTTTGCCGCGCAGGGTTAACCGTAAGGCCAATTCTGGCATGTTTGGTATCGTTGGACTCGGCGACTATTCAGGACTCCAAGGAAACAAGTCCCATGAAAATACGTCGATCACAGCCAAAGTTATAGGTGTGTAAAACATTCGTCTTACCACTAGGTGGCGCTGCGACGAAACTGGGCATGCACTCTCAGTTCCTGACTGGCATCACAAGTACCAAGTGTCGTTTCAATAGGCTTAAGTTTGGCGAAGATACAGCCTCAAATCCATTTTTTTGCACTCTACGTAAAATTTGTTGACGCGGTTTACGCAAACAGATTGGCGAATCGACATGAATTCCATAACTTTTTGCCGTGAGGGTCTGTAGATGCTACATACCGATTTTCGTGGAAATCGGGCAAAAGCTCTAGGACGAGTTCGCAAAAGTAGGTTTTACGAATAATTCAAAATGGCGGAAAAATTTTCATGACGGAAAATGACGTCATAGGGTCCAGTCGAATCGTCTTGAGCCAAGGAATCAGAGGAAACAAGAATTTCGTTTCTAGGACGTACGGGTCAGAAGTTATAAACAAAAACGTAAGTGCAACTTTAGACTGTTGGTGGCGCTAGAGGGTTGGAGTTAGAGACTCCAAATTTGCTGTGGAGACACATTGGACTGTCCTTTATCAGTGTGCCAAATTTCATAACTTTCCTACGTACGGTTCTATGGGCTGCCATAGACCGCAATGGCGGAAGAAGAAGAAGAATAATAATAATAATAAGAAAACTAACAAATACAATAGGGGTCTTCGCCCCTTCGGGGCTTGACCCCTAAATATAGCTGCAAGCAGCAATGCCGGGGTCAAGCCAAAAAGGGCAAAGAAAGAAAGTAAAGTTGAATTCGGATGATCAGTTTAAAGAACCTAAGAAAATCTCTTGATTTCAGACTAAGTAAAATAACAGTTATCAGCAAAAAGCTGTGTTTTCATTCAGTGTAATCTCTCCCTCTCTTCTCGAGGAGCATTGACAACTAGAACACTGAAGAAAATGTGAGTGGTGCTTGCAGTGGCAATTCTCAGCTCACAAAATGTTACAGTGGTGTTAATGAGTCAAAAGAGACCACCCCCATGTCTCTACGATGTTCTGATGCAGAGATATAGCTCTTGTTAAAAGGATTGATAAGGTATCCTAATTGGTTGCTAAGGAGTTAATTGGCATGCACCCATGATCTCCAAGCCATGAAAGGAATAATACATTTAGATGTACTGTTGGAGTAGTTTTAGGCAAAAATACCATATTTCTATCTCAAAACCACTAGGTGGCGCAATGACAAAGTTGTGCATGCAACCTCAGTTCATAACTGTGTTACATCTAGCTTGTTTTATAACTATACACCTTTGGTTATTGAAGAAATAGTTGTATGACCATAGGGCTTGCTTGATATGTAATATTTTGTTCAATTATAGGGCCACTTAGTGGTTCAGGCATACCAATTTTTTTGTGTGGCCTCAGACTCTGCTCATACATCAGCGTATCAAATCTGGTGAAAAAAATTCTTTTTGTTGCGAAGTTATAACCATTTATGTATAAAAACACAAATTGTAAAAGGTAATTTTTCGTTTTTTGCAATTTTCGGCCATTTCTGATGAAAATTTTAATATAACGTCAATAGAACTTTTTGTTCAGAAGGTAATGCAATGTTCTTCCTATGGTGTTTTCGAGTCGATCGGAATAACGCTCGCGGAGATATTCGCGCATGTTTTTTAAGTGCTGTTTTGCTGAGCAGGGCTAACCGTAAGGCGAAATCTGGCATGTTTGGTATCGTTGGACTCGGCGACTATTCAGGACTCCTAAAAATCAAGTCCCGTCAAAATACGTTGATCACAGCCAAAGTTATAGGTGTAAAAAACATCTGTCTGGCAACTAGGAGGCGCTGCGACGAAACTGTGCATGCACACTCAGTTCCTGACTGGCATCACAAGTACCAAGTGTCGTGTCAATAGGCCTAAGTTTGACGAAGATACAGCCTAAAATCTGTTTTTTTGTGCTCTACGTAAAATTTGTTGACGCGCTATACGACAACGGATTGGTTTATCGAAATTCTTTTGATAACTTTTTGCCGTGAGGGTCTCTAGATGCTACATACCAATTTTCGCGGCAATCGGGTAAAAACTCTAGGACGAGTTCGCAAAAGTAGGTTTTACGAATAATTCAAAATGGCGGAAAAATTTTCATGACGGAAATTGACGTCATAGGGTCAAATCGAATCGTCTTGAGCCAAGGAATCAGAGGAAACAAGAATTTCGTTTCTAGGACTTACGGATCAGAAGTTATAAGCAAAAACATAAGTGCAACTTTGGACTGTTGGTGGCGCTAGCGGGTTAGACATAGAGACTCCAAATTTGCTGTGGGGACACATTGGAGTGACCTTTATCAGTGTGCCAAATTTCATAACTTTCCTACGTACGGTTCTATGGGCTGCCATAGACCGCAATGGCGGAAGAAGAATAACTAATAATAATAAAAAGAAAACTAACGGATACAATAGGGGTCTTCGCCCCTTCGGGGCTTGACCCCTAATAATAAGAAAACTAACAAATACAATAGGGGTCTTCGCCCCTTCGGGGCTTGACCCCTAATAAATATAGCTGCAAGCAGCAATGCCGGGGTCAAGCCAAAAAGGGCACAGAAGAAAGTAAAGTTGAATTCGGATGAGCAGTTTACAGAACCTAGGAAAATGTATTGATTTCAGACTAAATAATATAACAGTTATCAGCAAAAAAACTGTGTTTTCTTTCAGTGTAATCTCTCCCTCTCTTCTCGAGGAGCATTGACAACTAGAACACTGAAGAAAATGTGAGTGGTGCTTGCGGTGGCAATACTCAGCTCACAAAATGTTACAGTGGTGTTAATGAGTCAAAAGAGACCACCCCCATGTCTCTACAATGTTCTGATGCAGAGATATAGCTCTTGTAAATAGGATTGATCAGGTATCCTAATTGGTTGCTAAGGAGTTAATTGTCATGCACCAATGATCTCCAAGCCATGAAAGAATAATACATGATGACCCAAGATTTTAGATGTACTGTTGGAGTAGTTTAAGGCAAAAATACCATATTTCTATCTCAAAACCACTAGGTGGCGCAATGACAAAGTTGTGCATGCAACCTCAGGTCATAACTGTGTTACATCTAGCTAGTTTTATGACTATACACTTTAGTTTAGTGAAGAAACAGTTGTATGACCATAGGGTGGCTTGATTTCAAAGGTTTTGTTCAATTTTAAGGCCAACTAGTGGAGCAAGCATACAATTTTTTTTGTGTAGCCTCAGACTGTGGTCGTACATCAGCGTATCAAATATGGTGAAAAAATCTCTTTGCGTTACGAAGTTATAACCATTTATGTGTAAAAACTGAAAATTTAAAGGTAACTTTTAGTTTTTTGCAATTTTCGGCCATTTCTGATGAAAATTTTAATATAACGCCAATAGAACTTTTTGTTCAGAAGGTAATGCAATGTTCTTCCTATGGTGTTTTCGAGTCGATCAGAATTACGCTCGCGGAGATATTCGCGCGTGTTTTTTAAGTGCTGTTTTGCTGCGCAGGGCTAACCGTAAGGCGAAATCTGGCATGTTTGGTAACGTTGGACTCGGCAACTTTTCTGGACTTCAGCGAAACAAGTCCCGTGAAAATCACAGATCAGAGCCAAAGTTATAAGCATGTACAACATTCGTATGACCACTAGGTGGTGCTGTGACGAAAGTCTGCATGCCCCCTCAGATCCTCACTGGCATCACAACTACCAAGTTTGGCGTCAATAGACATAAGATTGGCGAAGATACACACTAAAACCTGTTTTTTGGGCTCTATGTAAAATTTGTTGACGCGTTATACGAAAACGGAATGGTTTATCAAAATTCTTTTAATAACTTTTTGCCCTGAGTGTCTCTAGATGCTACATACCGTTTTTCATGGCAATTGGGCAAAAGCTCTAGGACAAGTTCGCAAAAGTACATCAGCGTATCAAATCTGGTGAAAAAATCTCTTTTCGTTGCGAAGTTATAATTTATGTGTAAAAAACACAAAATTTAAAGGTAATTTTTCGTTTTTTGCAATTTTCGGCCATTTCTGATGAAAATTTTAATATAACGCCAATAGAACTTTTTGTTCAGAAGGTAATACAATGTTCTTCCTATGGTGTTTTCGAGTCGATCAGAATGACGCTCGCAGAGTTATTTGCGCGTGTTTTTTTAAGCGCTGTTTTGCTGCACAGGGCTAACCGTAAAGGAAAATCTGGCATGTTTGGTATCGTGGGACTCGGCAACTATTCAGGACTTCAATGAAACAAGTCTCGTAAAAATACGTCAATCAGAGCCAAAGTTATAGGCATGTAAAGCATTTGTCTGACCACTAGGTGGCGCTGCAACGAAACTGTGCATGCACCCTCAGTTCCTGACTGGCATCTCAAGTACCAAGTGTCGTGTCAATAGGCCTAAGTTTGACGAAGATACAGCCTAAAATCTGTTTTTTGCGCTCTACGTAAAATTTGTTAACGCGCTATATGACAACGGATTGGTTTATCGAAATTCTTTTGATAACTTTTTGCTGTGAGGGTCTCTAGATGCTACATACCAATTTTCGCGACAATCGGGTAAAAACTCTAGGACGAGTTCGCAAAAGTAGGTTTTACGAATAATTCAAAATGGCGGAAAAATTTTCATGACGGAAAATTACGTCATAGGGTCAAATCGAATCGGCTTGAGCCAAGGAATCAGAGGAAACAAGAATTTCGTTTCTAGGACTTACGGATCAGAAGTTATAATCAAAAACATAAGTTCAACTTTGGACTGTTGGTGGCGCTATCGGGTTAGAGATAGAGACTCCAAATTTGCTGTGGGGACACATTGGACTGTCCTTTATCAGTGTGCCAAATTTCATAACTTTCCTACGTACGGTTCTATGGGCTGCCATAGACCGCAATGGCGGAAGAAGAAAAATTTACTAACAGAAACAATTGCCAATATAGCTGCAAGCAGCAATACCGGGGTCAAGCCGAAAAGGGCACAGAAGGGTGTAAAGTTGAGTTTGGATAAGAATACTAAAGAACCTATGTAAACCTCATGATGTCAAATGAAAAAAACGCAAAAGTAATCAACAAAAATAATCTATGTTATTGTCTACTGCAATCATCCTTCTGTTATTGACAATCATGGAACATTAGAGCACTGAAGGACATGTGAGTGATGTTTGCAGTGGCATAAAACACAACATGTTACAACAAGTTAAATCAGTCAAAAGAGACCATCCCCATGTCTCTACGATGTTCTGATGCAAAGAAAAAGCTCTTTCAAAAACGGTTCATAAGGTATTCTCATTGGTTGCTAGAGAGTAAATTCACATCCACCAGTGATTATAGTCCAAGCCATGAAATGAAGAATCCATGATGACTTATGATTTTAGATGTGTTGTTGCAGTAGTTTTAGGCAAATATAGCTATTTTCTATCTCCAAACCACTAGGTGGCACTATGACAGAATCGTGCATGCAACCTCAGGTCATGACTGCGTTACATCTAGCTAGTTTCGTGACTATACACTTTAGTTCAGTAAAGAAATAGTTGTATGACCATAGGGCTTGCTTGATATGAAAGATTATGTTCAATTATAGGGCCACCTAGTGGTTCAGGCATACCAATTTTTTTGTGTGGCCTCAGACTCTGCTCATACATCAGCGTATCAAATCTGGTGAAAAAATCTCTTTTCGTTGTGAAGTTATAACCATTTATGTGTAAAAACCACAAATTTTAAAGGTAATTTTTCGATTTTTGCAATTTTCGGCCATTTCTGATGAAAATTTTAATATAACGCCAATAGAACTTTTTGTTCAGAAGGTAATGCAATGTTCTTCCTATGGTGTTTTCGAGTCGATCGGAATAACGCTCGCGGAGTTATTTGCGCGTGTTTTTTAAGCGCTATTTTAATGCACAGGGCTAACCGTAAGACGAAATCTGGCATGTTTGGTATCGTTGGACTCGGCAACTATTCAGAACTCTAAAGAAACAAGTCCCATGAAAATACGTCAATCGGAGCCAAAGTTATAGGCGTTTAAAGCATAAGTATGACCACTAGGTGGCGCTGTGACGAAACTCTGCATGCACCCTAAGTTCCTGACTCGCATCACAAGTACCAAGTATCGTGTCAATAGGCTTAAGTTTGGCAAAGATACAGCCTCAAATCCGTTTTTTTGCGCTCTATGTAAAATTCGTTGACGCGGTTTACGGAAACGGATGGACGAATTGACATGAATTCCATAACTTTTTGCCGTGAGGGTCTGTATATGCTACATACCGATTTTCGTGGAAATTGGGCAAAAGCTCTAGGACGAGTTCGCAAAAGTAGGTTTTACGAATAATTCAAAATGGTGGAAAAATTTCCATGACGGAAAATGACGTCATAGGGTCAAATCGAATCGTCTTGAGCCAAGGAATCAGAGGAAACAAGAATTTCGTTTCTAGGACTTACGGATCAAAAGTTATAAGCAAAAACATAAGTGCAACTTTGGACTGTTGGTGGCGCTAGCGGGTTTGAGATAGAGACTCCAAATTTGCTGTGGATAATATTTGGACTGTCCTTTATCAGTGTGCCAAATTTCATAACTTTCCTACGTACGGTTCTATGGGCTGCCATAGACCGCAATGGCGGAAGAAGAAGAAGAAGAAGAAGAATAATAATAATAAATATAGCTGCAAGCAGCAATGCCGGGGTCAAGCCAAAAAGGGCACATAAGAAAGTAAAGTTGAATTCGGATGAGCAGTTTAAAGAACCTGGGAAAATCTCTTGATTTCAGACTAAATAATATAACAGTTATCAGCTAAAAAGCTGTGTTTTCATTCAGTGTCATCTCTCCCTCTCTTTCGTCGAGCATTGATAACTAAAACACTGACGTAAAAATGAGTGGTGCTTTTAGTGGCAAAACTCAGCTCACAAAATGTTACAGTGGTGTTAATGAGTCAAAAGAGCCCACCCCCATGTCTCTGCGATGTTCTGATGCAGAGAAAAAGCTCTTGCAAAAACAGTTGATAACGTATTCTCATTGGTTGCTAGAGAGTAAATGGACATCCACTAGTGATTATAGTCAAAGCCATGAAAGGAATAATCCATGATGACTCATGGTTTTAGATGTGTTGTTGCAGTAGTTTTAGGCAAAAAATGCGTTATTCTATCTCAAAACCAGTAGGTGGCGCAATGACAAAATTGTGCATGCAACCTCAGGTCATAACTGTGTTACATCTAGCTAGTTTTATGACTATACACTTTAGATTAGTGAAGAAACAGTTGTATGACCATAGGGTGGCTTGATTTCAAAGGTTTTGTTAAATTATAAGGCCAACTAGTGGTGCAACCATACAATTTTTTTTGTGTAGCCTCAGACTGTGGTCGTACATCAGCGTATCAAATATGGTGAAAAAATCTCTTTGCGTTACGAAGTTATAGCCATTTATGTGTAAAAACACAAAATTTAAAGGTAATTTTTCGTTTTTTGCAATTTTCAGCCATTTCTGATGAAAATTTTAATACAATGCCAATAGAACTTTTTGTTCAGAAGGTAATGCAATATTCTTCCTATGATGTTTTCGAGTCGATCAGAATTACGCTCGCGGAGATATTCGCGCGTGTTTTTTAAGTGCTATTTTGCCGCGCAGGGTTAACCGTAAGGCCAATTCTGGCATGTTTGGTATCGTTGGACTCGGCAACTATTCAGGACTCCAAGGAAACAAGTCCCATGAAAATACGTCGATCACAGCCAAAGTTATAGGTGTGTAAAACATTCGTCTTACCACTAGGTGGCGCTGCGACGAAACTGGGCATGCACTCTCAGTTCCTGACTGGCATCACAAGTACCAAGTGTCGTTTCAATAGGCTTAAGTTTGGCGAAGATACAGCCTCAAATCCGTTTTTTTGCACTCTACTTAAAATTTGTTGACGCGGTTTACGCTAACAGATTGGCGAATCGACATGAATTCCATAACTTTTTGCCGTGAGTGTCTATAGATTCTACATACCGATTTTCGTGGAAATCGGGCAAAAGCTCTAGGACGAGTTCGCAAAAGTAGGTTTTACGAATAATTCAAAATGGCGGAAAAATTTTCATGACGAAAAATGACGTCATAGGGTCCAGTCGAATCGTCTTGAGCCAAGGAATCAGAGGAAACAAGAATTTCATTTCTAGGACGTACGGGTCAGAAGTTATAAACAAAAACGTAAGTGCAATTTTAGACTGTTGGTGGCGCTAGAGGGTTGGAGTTAGAGACTCCAAATTTGCTGTGGAGACACATTGGACTGTCCTTTATCAGTGTGCCAAATTTCATAACTTTCCTACGTACGGTTCTATGGGCTGCCATAGACCGCAATGGCGGAAGAAGAAGAAGAAGAAGAAGAATAATAATAATAATAAGAAAACTAACAAATACAATAGGGGTCTTCGCCCCTTCGGGGCTTGACCCCTAATAAGAAAACTAACAAATACAATAGGGGTCTTCGCCCCTTCGGGGCTTGACCCCTAATAAAAAGAAAACTAACGGATACAATAGGGGTCTTCGCCCATTCTGGGCTTGACCCCTAATAAGAAAACTAACGGATACAATAGGGGTCTTCGCCCATTCTGGGCTTGACCCCTAATAAATATAGCTGCAAGCAGCGATGTCGGGGTCAAGCCGAAAAGGGCACAGAATGAAGTATTGGTTGATGACCGTCATGATTTAAGATTTAAGAAGTTTTCAGTAGATTAAGGCAAATATAGCCATTTTTCAAATCTTGAGTGCTGTGTAGAAACACTGGGTCTTGCCTCAGGTCATGTTTGTGATGACACCCACCAAATTTAATATACATATGATTAAGCAATGTTGAGATATAGCCTCAAATGACTTGACCACTAGGGGGCACTGCACTAAAACAATAGATGGTGCCTCAGGTCACGATTGTGAAGACACCCATCAAATTTGGCGTACATACGATTAAGCAATGTGGAGATATAGCCTCAAATGACTTGACCACTAGGGGGCACTGCATCGAAACAATAGATGGTTCCTCAGTTCATGATTGTGATGACATCCACCAAATTTGATCACATACGATTAAGCAATGTTGAGATATAGCCTCAAATGACTTGACCACGAGGGGGCACTGCCCCGAAACAACAAATGGTGCCTCAGGTCATGATTGTGATGACACCCACCAAATTTGATATACATACAATTAAGCAATGTTGATATATAGCCTCAAATGACTTGACCACTAGGAGGCACTGCACCGATACAATAGATGATGCCTTGGGTCATGATTGTGATGACACCCACAAAATTTGGTGTATATATGATTAAGCAATGTGGAGATATGGCCTCAAATGACTTGACCACTAGGTGGCACTTCACCGAAACAATAGATGATGCCTTGGGTCATGATTGTGATGACACCCACAAAATTTGATATACATATGATTAAGCAATGTTGAAATATATCCTCAAATGACTTGACCAATGGGGGCACTGCACCGAAACAATATGGTGCCTCAGGTCATGATTCTGATGACAAATCCAAATTTGGTGTACATACGATAAAGTGATCTGGAGATAAAGCCTCAAAACTCTTAACCAGTAGGGGCACTGAAAAGTTTACAAGGGCTTTTTAAAAAATGTCACTGATGAACTAGGTGGTGCTGTAACAAAACATTCCATACACCCTCAGTTCATGACATTTACAAGTTGTGAAACATTCACCTATTCATACAGTGTCAGCCACACAAGAGCCATCCAGCTCATCGGGAGCATTTGGGCTTAGATGTATCACTCATGAACACCTCATCACATGGTCAGGTGGAGCTGGGGTTTGAACCACCAACCTTCCGATTTGTGGACAACCTACACGAACCACTGAACCACTGCCAATACACAAATCAATGTGCAAAACCTTTGCGAAGATATAGCCTCAAATCCATTTTCGTGCTCGGCATTATATTTGTTGATGTGCTATACAACAACTGACAAAAACTTTTTCTCTAGAGTCTAAATTGTGTGTACCAAATCCAAGCCAATCAAACGAACGCTGTAGGAGGAGTTTTGAAAAAGTTGGTATGCTTTGTTATTGAAAATGGCAGACAGAAAACGTTTTGATATCATTTGACTCGGCATGCCTCAAGGAATCTAACAATAGCACTTTCATGAATGTAGACTCAATTTTGCAGTAGTTATAAGCAAAAAAAAAAATCACTTTTCAATGACTGTTATGACATATTACTCATGGACATTTTGACACTTGGTCAGGTGGAGCTGGGGTTTGAACCACCAACCTTCCGATTTGTAGACAACCACCACTAACCCCTGAACCACTGAACCACTGCCAATGTGCAAAACTTTTGCGAAGATATAGCCGCAAATACATTGTGGCATGCTCATCAACATGCTCAAACTAGGTGGCGCTGTACCGAAACTGTGCCCTCAGGTCATGACTGCCATCAAAACTACCAAATCTCATGTGAATATGTTTAACTTTGGCGAAGATACTGCCTCAAATCCCTTTGTTCCCACTCTGGGTAAAATTTGTTGACGCGGTGTACGGAAACGGATTTGCGAATCGACACGAATTCCATAACTTTTTGCCATGAGTGTCTCTAGATGCTACACACCCATTCTTTACACAAATAGGACAAAAGCTCTATGACGAGTTCGAAAAAGTAGGTTTTACAAACAATTCAAAATATCGAAATAATTAGCATGACGGAAATGATGTCATATGGTGCAATCAAATTGGCATGAGCCAAGGAATCAGAAGAAACAAGAATTGCGTTTCTATGACGTACGGGTCAGCAGTTATAACCAAAAATGTAAGTGAAAATTTGGACTGTTGGTGGCGCTATCGGGTTTGACATAGACACTCCAAATTTGGTGTGGGGACTATTTGGAATGTCCTCTTTGAGTGTGCCAAATTTCATAACTTTCCTACAAAAAAAGTTAAAATTCAAAATGGCCGACCCCCAAAATGGCCGACCGAAAACCTTTTGGTATCGTTTGACTCGGCATGCCTCAAGGAATCTAACAATAGCACTTTTATAATTTTAGACTCAAGTTTGCAGTAGTTATAAGCAAAAATAGCCATTTTTCAAATCTCGTGAACACAAGGTGGCGCTGTGACGAAACTGGGCATGGACCCTCAGGTCGTGACTGCCATCAAAACTACCAAGTTTCGTATGAATACGCTTAACTTTGGTGAAGATACAGCCTCAAATCCGTTTTTTCGCGCTCTACGTAAAATTCATTGACGCGTTATACGGTAACGGATTGGTGAATCAACACGAATTCCATAACTTTTTGCCATGAGTGTCTCTAGATGCTACACACCCATTCTTTACGCAAATTGGACAAAAGCTCTAGGACGAGTTCGAAAAAGTAGGTTTTACAAACAATTCAAAATATCGAAATAATTAGCATAACGGAAATGACGTCATATGGTGCAATCGAATCGGCATGAGCCAAGGAATCAGAAAAAACAAGAATTGCGTTTCTATGACGTACGGGTCAGCAGTTATAACCAAAAATGTAAGTGAAAATTTGGACTGTTGGTGGCGCTATTGGGTTTGACATAGACACTCCAAATTTGGTGTGGTGACTATTTGGAATGTCCTCTATGAGTGTGCCAAATTTCATAACTTTCCTACGTACGGTTCTATGGGCTGCCATAGACGCAATGGCGGAAGAAGAAGAATAATAGATAATAATAATAATAAGAAAACTAACAATCCCAATAGGGGTCTCGCCCATTCTGGGCTTGACCCCTAATAATAATAATAATAAGAAAACTAACAATCCCAATAGGGGTCTCGCCCATTCTGGGCTTGACCCGTAATAATAATAATAATAATAATAATAATAAGAAAACTAACAATCCCAATAGGGGTCTCGCCCATTCTGGGCTTGACCCCTAAAAACCGTTTCATCCTACCTTTAGTGGTTCTTTTGCAATCAGCTTTTGAATATGGGTAGGTTTTTGCAAAAAGAGATCCCATCCAGAGCGATCTTTAAAACAGACACAGACATGCAGCAGCTTGCCATAGGGCAATACTTCCGGTTTTAAAAAGTTGCGGAAGGGCGCCACCTGGTGGATAATAGCGGTATTGCTGAAAGACGGAAAATCTCGTCATTGGCGCGGAAGCGTTTTCTCTTAATTGACGAGATATCTCGTCAATGGCGGGGAAAGAGTTAATACGGAAAGTGAAAGACAAAGGATATATTCACTTTCCACGTCCATCTCTATAGTATTATAGTATTTAGTCTGACTGCATGTTTATAAATATTTTCATACATATAAAATAAAACAATAAGCCCCAAGAAGCAGTGGGTTACCAGAGTCATAATAAATAAAGTGAAATGACACAGGGAATAAGTATTGAACACACTTTATTTAATACTTTCTAGAAAAGCCTTTGTTAGTGATTACAGCTTCTAGACGCCTCTTGTATGGAGAGATCAGTTGTCTGCATTGCTCAGGAGTGATTCTGGCCCATTCTTCCACACAAATGGTCTTTAAATCTTGAAGGTTCCTTGTGCCTCTTTTATGAACTTTGATCTTAAGTTCTCTCACTGGGCCATTCAAGCAACTTGAATTTCTTTCTTTGAAACCACTTTGTTGTTTCCTTGGCCTTGTGTTTGGGATCATTGTCTTGCTGAAATGTCTACACTCTTTTCATTTTCAGCTTTCTGGTAGACTACAGCAGATTTTTATCCAGACTGTCCCGGTACATTTCTCCATTCATCCTGCCTTCAATAATAACATGCTTTTTGTTCAGCAATTGAGTTTTGCGTGGTGAGCGTGCATGGATGAAACATACAATATATCAAATGAAAAAACAGACCCTCCACTTAAAAAAAAACTTTACTCCTACCTTTATTTGTTCTCTTTTTATCACCTCTCAAATTTTAAGCAATAAGCTGAGATAATTGTATTTTTGTGAAAGACTTTTGTTAGAGATGAGATTCAGAGCGATTATCAAAACTTACACTGAGTTTTTGTGGATACTTCAGTGTTTAGGTTGTGTAAGCTCGCCACCTAGTGGATAATAACATAAATATGGATTGGCTTAAAAACTCCTCAGGGAAGGGTTTTCTCTTAATTGATGAGATAGCTCAACAATGTTAATTAACATTTATCTGAATATCACCATTTATTGTGCAATTGTTGAAAAAAAATATATGTTTAAAGACTGTGGTGTTTATTTTCATAAATCAGTACGTAGCAACAGAGGTGCAGATAATGTGGTCTGAACCGTGGGGTTACCGGGGTATTTTATCACATCTTAGAACGCGTTTCAACCAATCAGAATGAAGGACCAGAACTGCCCGTTTTATAATGCCTACTAAGGTTATAGTATGCTTAGTATGAAAATAGACAACATTTCCTCCCTAATATAACAAACAAACCTGAGTGTGTATCTGTGTTTTTTTTTTTTACAGAATTTAGTGTTTGATTTAAATGTTTATAAAGGGAGAAACTTCTGCTCTCCTTGCCCTTCACCAGAGGTAGGTAGAGTAGCCAAAAACTTTACTCAAGTAAAAGTAACTAAAGAAATAATTCCTCAAGTAGAAGTAAAAGTCATAATTTTTAAAATGTACTTGAGTAAAAGTAAAAAAGTATGCAATGAAAATAATACTCAAGTAGCGAGTTACTAGTTACTCTTGAAATACACACACACACACACACGCACACGCACACGCACACACACACACATTGGCATTTGTGGTTTACCAATTCCATAGATGCAATGCAATTTATACTGGATAGACTTTATATTCTATTCCCCTAAGCTACCAAAGTCCCTACACCCCAACCATCACAAAAACCTGTTGGCAGGTTGACACACACACACCCACGCACGCACGCACGCATCCACAGTATATACAGTGTTTGTTCTATCACCTCTCACCTCTACAATGACAGTATAGGTGCAATGGAACAATCCTTCCTAAAATGCATTAAACTTTCGTTTACAAAGACGTGAAACTCACCGAGTGGTCAGGGGTGTTCAATGATATGCTCACACAAAAATCGCTGCAAAAGATGCTTTCCAACAGGTTTTATCCTAAAAGAAAGGAGGAGTAAACTGCGCTTCTGTGATCCAAGACAATCCGGTGCGATCAGAGAAGGACGGAACAATATAGACAAAAAAGATCGCCGGTGAAGCACAGATGTCTGAAGACATCTTCATCAGAGTCCTGGGAAAAGACGGGCAATGATGCCCTTATTAATAATCATTGACAGGTGTGTAAAGGGGGCGTGAACCCTCCAAAACTACTTATCTAAACCCAGGTGTCACATTAACAAGTAAATCATTAGCGAGCAAATGTCCAGACAAATACACATATACAATATTCACAACACAAAAAATATATATAAATATATCTTGCATGCTATATTTAAAATGTTAAAGAAAGCATGTTAAACTCAATTCTTCATTTAATCCAAAAGGTTCCAATGTGTTTAATGTGTGTATCCAAAATGCTTCCGTACAAAGGAGTTTTTAAGAATATCTCCACCTCTAGATGGGGGTGTAATTTTTTCTATTCCCCAAAACTTCAGTGATGCAGGTGAACCATGACTTGCCTGCATATAATGTCTCGCCATAGCATATGTTAAGTTCTGGGTACGAATTGCTGTTTTATGTTCAGCTATCCTAAGTTTAAGTTGACGTTTTGTTTGGCCTATGTAAACCAGTCCATAGGGGCATTTTAGAAAGTATACTACATGTGTACTATTGCAATTAATAAATAAAGAAATTGAATATTTCTTACCTGTGCGGGGATGTAGGAAGTCTTTTGCATTGGTCGAATTAGAACATTGCGCACAGTTACCACATTTGTAGAAACCCAGAGGTGGTGTAGGGAGCCAGGTTGTCACAGTTGGAAGTGTCATATCAGAGTGAACCAAACGATCACGAATATTGCAAGCACGTCTAAATATAAATCTGGGCGGTTCAGCGCAAATATCTTTGAGAGTTGGGTCACTATTGAGAACATTTTTCAGACAGCTCCATCATTAATGTGACACCTGGGTTTAGATAAGTAGTTTTGGGGGGTTCAAGCCCCCTTTACGCATTATTAATAAGGGCATCATTGCCCGTCTTTTCCCAGGACTTTGATGAAGATGTAATTGTGCATCGAAACGTTA